>NW_027468685.1:13299311-13341811 GCF_046254945.1 Alosa pseudoharengus | reverse complement strand
CTCCTCCACAGGTGGATACTACCGCTGCACACGCTATGAGGTCATCCAGCAGGTGGAGGAGCAGTCCAAGGAGATGACTGTGGAGGTAAACACACACACTCTCACACACACACACACAGACACACACACACACACACCCTACAGGCAACTCTGGAATTACAACTACTGTTTTGGCAGGACACATGCACACACATACTTGACTGGCATGCATGTGCGCCTTCTCTCCACAGACCAAGTTCAAGCTTGGATCTTAAAATATTTATCTCAAAATGGTAAACAGAATCTTCTGAATCTTCTTTACATGACAAAATAGCTTCTCTATTTTATGGGCTATTGGCTCAAGTACTGAGGGGATTCGTTTGCATCTGGGTCCTTTAATGGCCATGTCCCAAGCCTATATACTCCAGCTCCCTATATCACACACACACACACACACACACACACACCAGTCCAGAACCAAGCCTTGTTTTAAACACAGGACATTATGTACGTGTTTCATGGACCTTTTTTAGAGACATAGCGTGTGTTTAATCTGCACCCTGCTGAGCCACGGTTTCGTCTCGACAGAGAAGCCGGCAGGAAATCAGGGAACACGCCAGCCTTTTGTGTCCGTGTCGCACAATGTGAGGAGGGTTTTTCAGAAACAGGCTGTTTTTAGACCCATTCTCTTCTTGAGCCGGTCATTTTTAAAGACTGTCGGCCTGTGAAAAGACTTTCTATTGCCGCATGTCTCTGATCTCCAAAGACTGGGGGGCTCACGGGGACATTTGTCTTAGGAGAGGCTCTGGCTAAATGTGCTTTTATAGACATTTTGTGTGTGTGTGTGTGTGAGAGTGAAAGCATGAAGGAGACTGATGACATTTTTGCACATTGACACAAAAGAACCCTTTTGTCTTTTTTCTCAGGCAGAGAAGAAGCACAAGAGCTATCAGGAACTCGATCGCTTCATGCACTATTACACACGCTACAAGAATCATGAACACAGTTACCAAGTGAGTGTGCTTTGGTAAATAATATTAATGTGCTTGGGAATGTAGTGTTTGTCAGAATATTGTTTTTCTTGCCTCTTCTCATGATGCAGAAAAAAATATCAGTCAAGTCATTTTTTAAATATTATATCCCCTAAATATCATAGAAAAATCATAAGTAAAACAAATTGCGCAAATTATGACTATTACATATATTAAAAAACAGACCTTGGTACTGTGGTGACTATCTCGGATGCCTCAGTACGAATGTCTAACTTGCTTTCTGATTTCAGCTGGAACAGCGACTCCTTAAAACAGCCAAAGAGAAGATGGAACAACTGAGCCGTGTTTTCATGGGAAGTAAGTGTCAAGCACACAGGTCAGCATAAGGTCGGATTTATTATGTCCAAAGGCAAATATTTTGGCTGTTGAACCTGTTGAGACTAAACAACAGTGAGAGTGCAGCTGGACACAATGCAGGTCGAGTTGGCATAGCGAATTAGCGGAGTGGTTCAGTGTTTCTTACTTTACTAATTATAAACTCTCCTTACTGCATTTGGAAACATTTCATAGATGAACATATTATGGTAAACATGGCGAGCTTCTACCAGACTGTATATACATATTTTCTATTGTTTTGACATGTTTATAGTGAATGTGATCGGCTTTACTGTCACAATAGATGTGGTAGAGTAGTTACTCATCAAACAGTAATTAAAAATGGTCAAGGTTGTATTTTGTCCCTCGTCAGGTAACCTTTGTTCTCTCTCTGTCTGTCTGTCTGTGTGTGTGTGTGTGTGTGTGTGTGTGTGTGTGTGTGTGTGTGTGTTTCAGGAGAGGGCTCTCCTCCAGACACTACGTTCATTGAAGACGGGGTACAGGAACTCCTCAAGACCAGACGCATTCTCAAGTGCTCTTATCCATATGGTTTCTTTCTAGAACCCAAAAGCACAAAGAAAGAAATATTTGAACTTATGCAGGTAAATGGCCTTTTCCGGTGAGCTAAGCTGGACCACTGTGTCCAATGACAACGTGCATCAAAATGTTCAACTGAATCTGAGGATTTGTTACACTATATATTTTGTTTGCATTGTCTGCTGGAGGTTCATTGGGAATGTACAATTGAGTCCAAAGATCAAAAGCCTAACTTCTGAAGTCTGATGTACAGTAGAACTCCTTGCAGCTCGATACTGTTGTACTATTCACACCAAGAACGATAACAATAACGATAACTATAACCATAAAGATAGAAGCGTTCACACTGAACAACGATAAACAAAGTCTCTCCTTGTGTTAATGAATGTGATGGTTAAAATTCGATGGGTTCTGATTGGCTATTAGCTTTTTATCGTTCTGAAAGTGATCCCCAATGATATCGTTCTTCATGTCGTTATCGTTATAGTTTATGTGTGAACGTCATCATTCATATTAACGAGAACAATATTTGTTTATAGTTATCGTTATAGTTCTTGGTGTGAATAGGCCTTAAGCCTATTTCCACTCTGTGTTACCTTATGATGGGATCTGTATACTGACCGTGAAGCTGAAGTAGCTGCCTATGTGATACTAATCCTGCTCCCCTTACTGACATTGAGCTGGACTGGAAACCGATAATTGGTTCTCACTCAGCCATGTTCCCCAGGTCCTCAGAACCACATGCATGTGAATGACAGCAATGAAATGACCGTAAAAAGTACAATTAAAGGACAGTAATTATAGTATTCACACATGACCACCGTTATTCTACCTCTCCCTCTGTCCATCCCTCTCTCCCTTTGGTCTCGGTCTCCCTCCGTCTCTCTCTCTGTTCACCTCATTCAGACGGATCTGGAGATGGTTACAGAGGATCTTGCACAGAAAGTCAACAGGCCTTACCTCCGCACCCCTCGCCACAAAATCATCAGTGCCGCCTGCCTGGTGCAGCAGAAGAGGCGTGAGTTTCTGGCCTCGGTGGCCCGGGGTGTGGCCCCCAACGACTCGCCAGAGGCCCCACGCAGGAGGTAGGGGATGGGAACACCCCCCCCCCCCCCCCCCCATCACCATCAACATTCACCTGAACATTTAGTGGGCATGGTCAATAGTTCATGCACTTGGTTTGATACTTAGAGGGATTTCAGTTGGTAAATGGTCTAGTCATACCAAAGATCCTTGATTACTAAATCTTTTAACTAATTATTTTTAAATTATTATTTTACCATCAGGGCTTTGCAATAAAAACTATTTTGCAATTGCAATTGCAATTTCAGTCAGTGCTCCTAATTATATCAAACCAATCTCTTTTCTCCTTAGTTTTGCCGGTGGAACGTGGGACTGGGAGTACCTAGGTTTTGCCTCACCTGAGGTGAATATTTGCTTATGGCCATTCTTATCATATTAGTTCTCTTTTAGTGCTGTTCTGTGGCTTAGCTAACATGGTTCGCTACGAGCTTGCTTGCGCGCTATAGAAATCTATTGCTATTTTATAGAAATCTGCTTAACCGCTAGACTCCCTAAGTGTGTGATCGTTAGCGTATGTATGTGTATGTATGTATGAATGACTGTCTGTGCCTCTGCGAGGGTAAAGTTCAAAGGTCACCACCCGTATCATTCTGTGTCCAAAGATGCTGAGGGATCCCTCCGTTGTGGGAGGGACCGGACACAGTGAGGGCTATGAACACGTGGGAGGACAGCCGCAGGTACTGCAGCAGCCGCACCCGGGCCACCCCAACCAGCCACCAGTGTATTTCAGTGTACATGGCGTCAGCGTAACCCTCAACTTCAACTGCCAAGGTCCACACACCAGTGGATTGTGGGTAACTTGTGGGTGACCCCGTTACCTAGCAACAGGCAGTGGGTGGCTTTCTGAGTAGGTTGTTGCCTTGTTGTTGATGAATACGATCACCCAGATGGCCTGCTGAGACTTCATTTACCCACAATCCTCTGATGTGCAGAGCCTCGCAGTTTATGTTGGCGTTACGTTGACGTTTTTTGATAACAGTGAACCATGCTGATGGCTTTGGTCGGACCACAGAATGAGCTTAATCCCTGTCACATGACTACTGTACCGCATGCTGGCAAGGCTCGGAATTACCTTTTTTTTTTTTTTTTTTTTTTAGTTTTGTTTTTTGTTTTGTTTTGTTTCAATGTAATCTGTCATACATCAAGTTTTAGTTTAATTTTTTGTAAATGGGCAACATCAAACGTTCCCTTCTGTCCCTGTTGTAGCAGTTTTTGGATGAAGATGAGTATGAGGAGGTTTAGCTGCTGGGGTAGGAGCTCTGTTGAGGCATGGAGTTTTCTCAGCTCTGCCTCACCAGGCGCGTAACAAGCGTTCCGTTCGTGTTGCGTCTGCTGCAACAATTCGCTTCCACTATAAACAATGGAAGTAGCTACACCAGACGTGATGGCGTACATTGGAAAAAAATAGACCAATCTTCTAAAATGGATTTTACGTGTCAAGAACGGAATGCTTCAGTTACGCGCCTGGTTTAGCTTCCCTGTTAGAGAAGAGGCCTCTTCGTCTATAGCCCAGCAGAGGAAGCCATGGAGGTTCTACATAGATCCCTTAGCCTGGAAGGAACGTTTTTTTCCAAGTCCTCCACATAGAACCCTATTATTTAACTTTCTGCCAAAAGGGTTGGTTGTGCCATCTTAAGTTTATTGTTAATTAGGCTATGGAGGTCAACTATCAGAAGATGCTAGTTAAAATGGACAACTTAGGGCCCTATCATGACATTCTAAAGTGCATCGTCACTCGTCAAAAGTCTATTCAAATTTAGTAGGATGTCCAGTTCACATTGGGAGGGGTTTCGTTCTCAAAAGTGGAGCGCATGGCGTAACAAGGTGTTCCTAGGTCTTTTATTCAGTCATATGGGTGTATTTGGGGCGTAACATCATTTTAAACCAATGAGAATGACATCTGTCATTCCCTTTAACGGCGCAATGCGCGATATGTCAAATAAATGCATCGGTATTTTGGCATTCAACGGCGCATTTGAAGGAGGCTGCTTGCGAGACCGTATGGAATAGTCATTCTTAAACCATGCTTTACTAAAACCTAGCATAGCCTTCACGCATTTGCACTCGTCTATTATTTGAACTCATTGGCAAAGTGAAACTAACTTCACCAAGGAGTCAGTCAACGACAAGACAGTTATATGCAGTTACTTTCACTATTGACTGACAATGGGTTACCATCGAAAACATAGGCTGGAAAAAGCAACACTTACCCTAATGTTGCTCAAATGACTGAATAAAACAACATTTATCCTGCAGAGGAGTTGCTTATATCTCGTGACAGTGCGTCTTCAGCTGTGCTCCATACGTGTCTCTCGCCTCTCCCCTAATCACTTTTAACCGTCATTACCAATTTGCAAATGATGGTGAATAACTACTCATCATGAGATGTACAGTATTTCATAATATCTTTATTCTAATTATGTTTCCCATTGTAATCGTGCAATTTGTAATGCTTTGCATGGACGTGCGCTGGTGTGCGTTCATGAATGATAGAAGGATGGTGCGTGCACCTGCCAATATGATTGTTGACATGCGCTCTTAAAATAGCATATGAACAACTCGCCATTGACTTCTGACCAGGTTTAGGTGGTGTATGATAGCGATTTTTAGACAATGCGCCAGGTCCCTCCCTAGGTTGTTAATTGCCACACCCCTTAGCGCAATGCTTAAAAAATAAACGTGCAAAATAACGAATTCAACTTCGCGCCAGTGAATAACGAACTTTACGCCATGCGCTGGTGACCCAAAATATAGCCCTTAGTGTAACTCAACTAGTGTACATTTAATTGACAATGTATACGTACTGTATGTATCCTAAAAGTTACTTCTCTCCCTAGGAAATGCTATTATAGATTTGGCAGAATGTTATAACCATAGCCAAAATCATAGAAAAAAAAAATTCTGAATCCTTAGGCACATTTTGACAGTCATCACAATTTTTATTTTCAAATTCAACCCCACCTAATGACGGGCCAGGACTAGTTTTATTATTTTTTTTACCCCAAAATGAGAACTGGGAATGATCCAAATCACTCTGTGTATTTTGTCTTCTGAAACACTGATGTCAATGTCTGAAAGTGTTATGATATGTTTTTAGCAGATTTTTCATTTTGAAGTGGCTCACCAACAAATCTGGCCTGCTGAGATTGTTATGTTCAAAGTGTGCCCCTCTTTCCAACGTTGTGCATCTTTTTAGTGTTATCTCAGAAGTTATGCCTGGTCTGCACGTTTGGCTTGAGCATGCTTATGTAGTGTAGTGGTTAAAGAACATAGCAAATCTTCTATGAATATTTGTTCTTTAAAATCAGATGTTTTTCTGTAAAAGTGGATTTTCGTGTGTGTGTGTGTGTACATGATGTGAGGTAGAAAATTGACTTTACTGAATTTACAGACAAAGGGGTGCTGGGCATGTGTTGCATATCTACAGACAGACAGGTGAAATGCTGTCTGTGCGCAGGGGAAGCATAATAACAGTCTGTACGATGGAGAAAGAAAGAACACTTGTGTTCGTTGGTACTTTATGGAGATTGATAATGAGGTGCTATGCTGCGTTTGAAAGAGTAGAAATACAGATGACGCTTGTGGTCATGTGATGTGTGTCTGTGCTTGTGTTCATGGTGTTTGTGTGTGTGTGTATGTGCGAGCGTGATCGTGTTTTGTATAGTAGTAGTTGCATTGTGCTGAAGAAGTGTTGAATCGGTATGTTTAGACTTGTATGTTGTGGTGAAATAGAAGAGAATATGTGAGCCAGTGTGTGTATTTTACTCTGTGCATGCATAGTAGTGCAGATGTGTTGTGCTGAAGTAATGTTGTAGCTGTTGTAGAGACCTATGTTGTGGTGAGAGAATAGAATATGTGAGTGTGTGTGTGTGTGTGTGTGTGTGTGTGTGTGTGTGTGTGTGTGTGTGTTTCTTTTCCTGTGTGTGTGTGTTAGTTACTAAGTGTTTGTGTGTGCTGTGTTGTAGGAATACTCTGAGTTCCAGTACAGACGCAGACACCGGCAGCGTCGGCGAGGCGACATGCTGAGTCTCCACAGTCTGCGGAGCAACACACCTGACCCCAACGAATCCAGTGACAGCACTTTAGGTGTGATCCCTGACCACACACACACACACACACACACACAAGCAGCAACTCCCTTACTCAGACACCCATACTGTGTACACATTTCTCTTTCTATTTGTCTCTCACCGATATACAAACAGACCATTCACGTCTGTTTTCTGTCTTCCTCTTTCTTTGTGTTTCTCTTGGCCTCTCTAGTTGTCACTCTATACCAGGATGTCAGAATGGCCCGTTTACCCCATGTTCACCTCAGCTGTGGAAATTTATCCTCTGTTAAGATTAGGTTAGGTCACGTAGTCAGGACATCACTCACGCTTGTTTTGTTTTAGTTACGAACAGGAGACTGTAGCTAAAATACACACTTAGGCTGCATGCTTTCCTACTATTTTAGCAGCAGTACTAAGGCAAATAGAACATGTTTTTTTTTTTTTTTTTGAAATGTAGAACCTTTGAATGAACTCTTTGCTGATTTGGTGTTTATGTCTGACCTCTGTAAAGTGTGTGGTCTGATGTCTATGCCTTTGGAGAACAGAAAGCTAAAGACCAAAACAAGCTAAAGAAAGTGTGTCACACACTAGCAGAGCTAACAGAGGCATTTAAAATAATTTCCCAGTTAAGGAGGACAGGAAATGGCTGATTTTGTCTGATTTCTTTACGTGTTATGGAATAAAATTATTGAAACGGTTGTTATTTTTATTTATTTGTTTGTTTGTTTACACCAATCAGATGGGCCAGAAGGAGGTGGAAGCAGACGACGCCTCAACGTCTCAACAGTGAGTTTGATCGATCCCCATGAGCTCATTACCATCATCTGAATTAGGACCCTGACATATCTTAAAACCCCTCTTTCCACTCCGCAAACAAGCGGACATTTGTTTTCCTGGATGCAAGGAGTTAGTCAGTACTCCCCAGAATGGGTATTGCATGGCACAGCACGAAAGGCTGTAAGGACACAAGAGAATGGTGTTAAATTTGTAATGGAAGTTTCCTCTCCTCATTCTAATTAGTTAATTAGTTGTTTGATACATGAGGTGTATTGCTGGTTTTGCTGGATACCGCATTTTATTGCCAAAAAAGCAACTTAAAAATGAAGAATGTGACCTGTGAAACTTCTGCATAATAATTTTTAAATACTATAAAAATCAGCTTGATTTAGTTTGACTAAAGCAAGTGTGTATTTCCCAGGTCTGAGTGTGTACTGTGTAAATATAGCTTCGTCTCATTCATCCTCTACAGGCACTTGGTTCTCTCGATGAGGACGACCCCAACATCCTCCTGGCCATCCAGTTGTCCCTCCAGGAGTCCGGAATGAGCACGGACACGGACCCCCAGGACAGCCTGAGCGGCGAGGCCTCGCTGGGGGCCATCGGCTCGTCGCTGCCCTCACGTCTGGACCCGGCGCCGCACGCCCTGGATCTCCCGCGCGCCTCCCTCAGCAGCTCGCAGCTCCTGGAGCTGGGCGACAGCCTCATGCGGCTTGGCGGACTGACCGACGCGCTCAGGCCTTACGGGGACTCCTCGTCCGCCTCCTCCTCCCTCGCCCCCGGACTCACCAACACCACCGCCACCACCACGACCTCCGTCAGCGTCTCGGACCCCTTCTCCCCCAGCGACCCCGACTGTTTGGACCCCTCGGTCAACGCCAACCTGCTGGGCAACATCATGGCCTGGTTCCATGACATGAACCCGCAGAAAATTGCACTGGTGCCCACGGACGACTCCGCTGACCCACTCCCGCTGGACGAGGCCGAGCCCCAGCTCCAGGAAGAGGCCTCCGAGGTGCCCACGCAGCAGCAGCAGCAGCCCCAGGACGATGAGACGGACACGGGCAAGGAGGAGGAGGAGGAGGAGGAACTGTGGCCGCCCTGCCCAGCCCTGGAGGAGACGGGGGGGCTGGTGCTGCAGAGGCCTGACCTGCTGGAGCTGGGCTGTGTGGAGGACGAGTGTTTGCCCAGCGCCACCAAGCTGACCATGGAGGTGGGCATCGCACTCACGCCCCCAGACACAGAGGGCTCTGCCCCGCCCCAAAAGCAGGAAGAGGACCAGGAGGAGGAGGAAGAAAAGAAGGAGGAGGAGGTGGTGGTGAAGGAGGAGGAGGAGGAGAAGGGGGATGGGTGTCGTCGTGACAATACCCACCCCACAGAGCTACCCTCTGAGTGGGAGGAGCAGGTGCACCTTGTGTGAGGACAGACACACACACACACACACACACACACACACACACACACACACACACACACACACACACACACACACACACACACAAGCACTTACTGATAACTTATACACCTTTACCTAGTCTTGAGGGCTCCTCACACAACCAGACTCTAACAGTCAACACTGCATTTACAAGAGGAAGGAAAAGAGCACAGTGCCATGGGGTTCCACTGAAGCCGCTAAAAGTGGATGTGACTTCCACTGCCTGGTTTAAAAAAAAAAAGAAAACATTTAAAAAAAGGTTGTAACCGAGTGTTGAAAAAAAAAAAAAGAATGTCAAGGAATGTTTGGAAGAAGCGGTAAGTTCCTCCTCTTTTAGGCCCTGTGATGCTGGTCTGAGGTAGTTTCTTTGTTAATCATAATTGTAGAGAGAAGGGGAAAAAAGCCACATCTCCACTAAGGAGACGTTTGCTCTTTTTGGTGGTGATGGCGGTGGGTGAGAGAAACAGGATTGCTTATTTTAATTGAGAATGCATCAATGAAATCTTTCAGGTCACTCAAGAGAAGTACTTCGGTCTCCAGACTCGAGCGAAAAAAAACAAAACGAGAAAAACAAAAAAAAACAACCTTGCTAATACTGACTTTAATTGAAGTGGTCTCAGGCAGCCATTCATAAAGCCTTAATAAACGCTTAACAAGATATTATAACAGTTGCCACAAGTATGCAGCGCTAACCTACCGTCGGCATCAGTGTACAAAAGCCAGGCTGATGCACTGTTTTATACTTTAGTGATTCATTTTTTTTCCCGCCTTGAAACGGCTTCTGAAGTCCTTTGCTTAGGAGTGGGTGTTCCGTGTCTTAGGCATGCTTGTAGCGTGTTATAAGATACTCAACAGTGTTTTTTCAGACGCTTTATGAATGGTTACAGTGGAGCACCTTGAGTTAAAGTACTGCTCGTGTTCTCATCCTGTGCTCTCCCTTATGTTGGATTTTAGTATTTTACAGATATTTTTTTTTTTCTCCATCACAAGTATGATGATACCATTGTGTGTGTGCGTGTGTGCGTGCGCGTGGTTGGGAGTTGGTGTGTTAGAGGTATGGGTGATGTGAATGAAATAGAAGGAGACTGGTGTGAGTGTGCGCATGTGTGTGTGTGTGCATGTCAGAGAAAGAGAGAGGTGATGTGTGTGTGTGTGTGTGTGTGTGTGTGTGTGTGTGTGTGTCTGGTGTCTGAGTGTGTGTGTGCGCGCATGCTGCTAGAGAGGGTTTAAATGGGTTATACCCCTCCAGCTTGCTAGGATGTCACTCCTTTAACATTTCGGCTAACCCCCCCCACAACACCCCTCTATCATGCAGCCTTGATAAACATGTCATAAGCATATCAAAGCATTTAAAATCACACCTTAATCCTGTTGGTGCATGTGGGAAGCACCTGGCTATCTGAAGTAACCTCTTCTTAAGCTAAGCTAAGTTTATGACTTAAGAGAGGCCTGCTGACAGAGCTTGTTAAGTAAAGTGTTAAGAACTCTTTTTATTGTTTGTTTTTTTATTTAATTTTTTGCCAAGGCCAGATTGAAGAAACACTAAAAACAGTGCTGCAGGAACAGCGGTTTATGACACAAATTGTGCCTAGTTCTTTTTTGCTGAGAGCCAATCAAACTCTACCCGCACCCAGATGTCCCCCATTATTATCCTGTTTTCATTTTTATACTATTCTCTTTTATTTTATTCAGTGCTAACCGAGATGTGTTGCGCATAATAACCTTATAACGGTTCCCCTCCTTAAACCGAAGAAGGTAAATGCATACTGATTTGTTAGTGAATTTTATCTCCCTTTTGCCACTCTTTTCTCTGATGTACTGTATTCACCCATAGTAAATGGAAACATGAGGATGTCTCTGGAGTGCGTGTGGTGGGTTGGGGAACAATTTTTGCTGCTCTTCAGACATGCTTATAAGGCTGTACCCATAAGCGTGCCTTTATTTCTACTGTCCTCAAAGTAGGCTCCTTATCGCCTCCTCTAATAACCTGTCCCGATAACGTGGGAATGAAATGGACTTGGCCACGTCATGCTGAACGCAGATACTCAATTGAGTATTGAAAATGATATTCTCACTCCCCACCCCCCCTTTCCATTTTGTCGTCTCACTGTAGCATAGTAGCATTTCTAATTTCATTATTTGTAGGCCATTACGTTCACATTTTTATAGCTTTTTGGTTAGAATGAGCCAACTGATGGCCCACCACAGACACATTCATATATAGCAACTCTTGTTTTGGTCTGGTTGATTTTTACTGCAGAAGCCGGCATACAGTTATCTGATCTAGCGAGGACATTAAAGAATAAGTGCTTTTTAAAAGAAGTAGTTTAATTTAACTTAATTTAAAATAATGTAAAATGTATAGGTAATAAGACATTATACTTTGCTTTATTTATTTACAACAACTGAGTTCCCTTCTCTATTTGATTTTTTAAAGTAAATATAATATTTGTCTATGTATAATGATTCACATATTGTGAATTGGCCTTTAAATTACAAAAAGCTGAGGTTGTGGATTCATCATTTGCTGTTCTGAGATTGTTTTCCAAATCAGTGTGTCCTAGAACTGCAGTAGGGACAGTTTTGCACCACGTTTGGTTGGAGTGCTCATCTTAGAGCTGGTAAACTTTGAGAGTTATTTTATTTTATTTTCTCACTCTGTGTCACTGGTTGGATTTCAGCAGCTGCGTTCATCCTTCAACCAGATGTTGTGCCCAGGGAAGGAAAAGGGATTGCAGTACTTACCTGCTACTTAATTTAAATTAAGAGGTAATGGCAGTGGCATATTTTACAAATCCATTAACATTTTTTTTCATCTTTAGGCAAATCATTAACCTTGAATTTGTCATTTGCACTTTCATAGACTATACTTGATACATTCCCAGTTTATATTAAAGTAAGCAATTTTTGATGTGTGGCCATTATGTGAAAGTACCAGTAAAGGTTTACTCTAATGAAAAACCAACATGAGTACTGAGTCTGTTTTTTTTTGCAGTCAAATGTCTTCATGAGGTCAACAGTTTGCACTTAATATTTCAGTGATTCTTGAGAGCAAAAACAAATTTCAAAAACTATTAACACATCTTTGTTAAATGTGGTCTAACCATGGTTTGGTACAACCTCCCAGTTGTACTTTTTAAAAAAAAAAAAATTACATGTTTGCTGGACCCGCACTTGGTTTTTGTCAACACCATCAGACATGTAGAAATGTTTATAAAATAATTTTTTGAATAACTTACCACAAATAGTTTGACTTATCAGTCTCCTGGTTCCCTTAATTATGTACACAGGTTTTGAAATGAATATCACATTTTTAAAGTCAGACAAGTCAGTGTTTAATGCATACAGTTTTGGTTGTATAGATTTTAAGGTTTTGTTTTTAACCTTCATAATGAACAGTGATATTTAGAAGCATAAAAATTACACAAACTTTGGAAATGTATTGGTTTAATGGACAAATATCCTTGAGGGAACAGATCATCTATTCTATTTGACGGAGTTGACATATCAACAGAGGAACATTTTAAATTCAAAATGACTATTGAAAATGGTATTGACATCTGACAGAGTTGCTTATATTTCCTCTTATATCACATGTATTTCTTACAGGAATAATCTTTTATGGCATATTTGTTGCCTGTGACTTCCATAATCTTATTAAATTAAGCCTTTATTACAGAACATTTTTCACTATGTTGCATTTTGGTCATTTGGGTGTTGACACACTATGGTTGTGACATGCCAGGTGTCAATAGATGGATATTAAATACACAAAATATGAAAGACTTACCAGAGTGAAAGATATCATGACATGAGGAAGAACTAGGAAGTGCTAAAGGGGTCCTCTGTTTTAACTGCCCACAATTATTTATTGATTTTTCAATTCAATCAACAGGGGCGTCACTAGACCTTATTCACTGGGGCACGTGCCTTAGTAAAAGTCTCCAGTGCCCCAGTAAAATTCTAACGCTGCTCTCGCTGGAAACGTCATTCATGAGTGAGCGCATCTCCGTGGCTTTAGTCATGACTCGAGCCTGTCACTTACCAGCCAATAAAAAAAACAAGGACAAAGAAAGGGGCCATACTAGCCAATCAGGAAATAGCACCTCTGTAGTTGGGTAAGATTGAACGCAAGAACCAATGAAAATCGTTCACATGATTCTTCCGAGTATTTCGTCCTGGAGCTCGTCATATTACTTTGAGCACAGAGTAAGTCGTCCCGTTTTAATGTTACAACAAATTCACAACTTGTTTGACAGAAAAAATGACAAGTTGATTGCTGTTAGAGAATGTTGCCCACATAATTAGCATCTGTTTTTCAATGCTTAGCGTCGTAGCCTAAATTTAGCAACAGTTTACCAGCTTGTGCTTTCTCCCTCACACACACACTCACACCATGTGTAGGCTGCATGCACACACATGCGGACAATTAATAATGATTTATAGTCCTGTAAAAGTAGCCTATACTGTTTGTGAAGCTGTCCTACTGTAAAACTAAACATAGCCTTCTGATAAACTATTCAGAGATGGACATCAGACAATTCTTCCTGAACAGAGGCAGAGGGAAAGGAACAGTGAGGAGAGATGAGGAGGACGAGGGAGGTATGATAATTGCCCACCTTAAAGGTAACATTTATACTGGTAATAGCCAGTGCTGTGATTTGATCAATGGTTTAATGGCAAACTTAAATAAGTTTGCTGCATTTGTAAATGTAGCCTATAATAATCTATTTTATTATTAGATTATTAGGCTACATTTGCAAATTATCACCAAAAGTCAGTATGAAGGCTTTAGTAGGCTATTTAAGCTACAAAGAACTGCAGTATTGCCAGGATGACTACAGGACCCTTGCCTGGGAGGGAAGTATATCTCAATTTTGACTAAAAATAAGCTTCCCTTGTGTAGGAAAGCCTATTAAATTGAGTATACAGTAGGCCTACTTATGCCTATGTGTTTGGATGTTGCTGCAGTGGCTGCTACAACAATTGAGGGAGAGAGTGCTGGAGAAGGAGGAGGAGAAGAAGGTCAAAAAGAAGAGAGGGGAGAAAGAGCACAGGCTGGGCAGTCCAGTACCAGGCAGGAGGAGGAGGAGAGAGACAGGCAAGAAATGGATGAGGATATGATGGGGGCTAGACGTAAAAGCCATTTATTTCATATCGCGCGCACATTTAAATGTTTTTTTTTATGTATTGGGAGTTGGGGGCCTGTGCCCCAGCAAAGCTCTAGGTCTAGAATCGCCCCTGTCAATCAACACAATAGTACATTAAAAACATATACAATTTTTTATGTTTTATACTGATGAAATTATTTACATAACTATATTCATTATAATCATTATGATATATTTTATATTACTTTTATATATTTTTAAGGTATGTTAAAGTGAGGAGATCTGCTTCCGGACATGGGGTTTTCCAGGCACAGATTACATTCTATTAGAATAAAAACAATTTATGAGGCAACATGAAATCCTTATGCTACCCTTATCCTGATTAAGACGTTAAGTATTTTCTTCTAACTGATTTGCATGTATTTTGAAGCTGCTGGAGATTTCAGTTACTGTTGAATCAGTGTTGTTTCAGGAGAGGTATTAAATTGCTTGCACTTTAGGTAGAACATTTCCCACAGTGGCCAATGATGCATGATATGGCCATGATGGAGGATCAAATTGCAATACACAGTTGGCTGGCAGCAGCTGACAGTTAACCTGACTCTTGCCAGATGAATTTCGTTCCGCCTAGCTCCACTCACATCCATCTGGGATCCCTTCTGTTAGGAGTGATTTCAGCACCAGATTTTATGGTAGAGCCAATCAGGACGTAGGGCGGGAGTTTCATAGATGTGACGTAGCGGAGAAGCGACTGTGAGACTATTTTGATTCAGACAACGGCTCGCATCGAGGAAGCAAGTGTCATCAGCGTCACGGGTTGGCTTCGATGTGAGTGGTTGAAGTAGCACGTCAATAAAGATGACAGACAAGTGGCTTATCCAATCATGTGCAAGGACTTTTGATAAGGCCCAGCCTTCTAAAACACCTCTCCAATAGAGCAATCCCAGATGGATGAGTGGAGCTAGGCGGAACGAACGAACAGTAGCCTGAATGTCCAACCAGAGAATCAAAGCAACCTTCATGCACAAAAAACAGCATTACCAACAGCCTTTCTGAGCATTTAACTGGGGTTATCAAGCAGGCACCCTCCTTCATCTGTGTGTCTGTTGAATTAGGACCACAACACCTCTGGAAGACTCAACATAGTGTTTGGTGTCTCAGACCCACCCCCTTCCTCCACATGGATGGGTTCTGTACAACAAATTCTTTGGTCATTCCTCTTCGTTGCTGTGGCGATTTATAATCCGATCAGTAATATAACCTGACAAACCCTTGATGCAAATACCAACAAATTCTTCAGTCAATCCTCTTTGTAGCTGTGGCCGTTTATGATCCCATTAGCAACATATTCAAATAAAACGCAAGCCATTGATGTGCCACCAAAAAAAGCCTACCAACAATTCATGGCCATTTATGATCCAATCATCATAACTAAACGGCAAGCCCTTAATGTGGGTACCAACAAATGCCAAGAAATTCTTCGGTCAAACTTCTTATTTGCTGTGACCATTTATGATCCAATCAGCAACACAACTAGCCAAAATGCAAGCACCATACACTACCACTCCAGAATCACAGTAACAATATTTCACAAATGTCAGAGTAAATTCAAGTTACAACATACCCCCAACTCAAACTCATTATGTCGAACAAGCTTTAAAACATTGCCTTGTCTCCCTCACCGTCCCAGACCCAGAGACGCAACAAAGAGTTTGTATCCCCCCATAGCCTACTCTGTGAGCATCTCACCTCAGTATCCTCAGCTAACTCTTTCACAGCTTCTTTCAATGACTTTCTGCGAAAACCAAAATCGAACAGAAGTGTTGTGGCTGATATTGCTACAAAGCCTCTAACACCTATCTCCACTGGTCTTGTGTGTGCTTGCCAGCAACATTCTGTTACTTCACTAGTTCTGCATACTTTGACTTCTTCCTTTTAGCTTCCGCCATCACATCTTGAAAGCAAATACAGTAGTTCCATATAGTAGATGATTGGCTCACACTGTCATACAACACCATGTCTGGTTTCAAAGTAGTCACAACGATACATTGTTGATCCTGTGCTTTGCCCTATCTCCCTGTATTGCTTGTCTGATGGTTACTTTTCTGTCCCACCAGCACAAACGAAATTCTACTGTCCCTGACAACTGCCGGCAGAGTTAATGTCAAGTCTCTTGTTCTCAAGCGAACACGCCAGTGACTTCTAAACCTGATTATTATGCCTCCGGATGTAATGACCCTGGGTCAAGCTAATTTTATAACCAGACAGTATGCTTTAATAAAGAGCCATGCCCCATACATAACTTACAGTTTCCGTCTTCACCAACCCATTGACTGAGGTTCTGTGGAATTGGATGAACATTATAAGTGGCTCCTACAATGAATTGAATGCTGTAAGCATCCATGGCCCAAGGCTCTGACAGTGACAGTTCATCCATTGTCCTTGTTTCGCTTGAGACACTGCTGTTGAACGTCTGTTGCTCTTCTTGATTGTGAACAAAGCTGGTTACAATCTGAATCTTCTCCTGTGCTGTAGACTTACCCCATACCTTTGTACCACCTGGTACCATGACCAAATCCTGCTTGTCCATTCTGCACCTGCCAAACAATGAATTCTCTAAGCTCCAAGACCTGTCCTCGGCCACTCGATGTCGGATCATCCCACCTGCCTAAACTTTTAACTGTTTTTTTTCTGAAATAGGTGGAATCCCCTTGCCATTAATATAAAACTATTCTTCCACCAGTTTCCCTCTCCCAATAGATACACTTCTACATTTGCTAGGTTTCACCTTTATCCTTGCCCATTTCAGACGGTCATTCAACTTGGCTACAAGTACATGGACTTGTTGTCAGCATTATCATTTCATCCATATAGGCTCGGATGGGAGGTAACCGGATGCCATCCTGCTGCCTTTCACGTCCGACATCCCATTTTGATGCCCTTATATTTACCTTCATTGCCATGGTGGAAACCAATGGTGAAATGGTACATCCAGCCATGATGCCAACCTCTAAAGAAATGATGTGGGTTTCTGGTTAATCTTCTGCCTTTTAAAGGCTGTTTCAGCACAGGCGGTGGTGATTGCAATAAGCTCTCTGGCATCACAAGCTATGCACAGCGGACACACAGACCCCAAAGGGTCATCACACCTACCTCCCCTGAGAGGGTTCCTCCAGGAGGCCTAAGAAAAGAAACAGAGACCCTCTTGACCTGCCTCACCCCTGCCCTCCAGCATCCTGACCCTAGGAACTGTAAACAGAGAGAAGATGGGCTAAAGGAGGAACCCTGAGACCTCAAGATGTCGCACAACCAAGAGAGTACAAAGGTCCTGCTGGGCCTTGTCAAACACCAGCGTGGCTTTCCATACCTCTCAAACCCAAAACAGAACAACAGTCACACCTCAACCACTGAAGTCTGAAGAAAATTCTTCAAATCAACAGATTTCTAGTTAATGTTAGCTATCATAGATCGATCTCATACATTTGTCATGTTGGCTGTGCTTAATTCCGTTAATGTACTAGAAGCCAAGCCAGTGACCTGCACTTACCCAGGAACCAGTATCATGTGCTCCATGGCCCACACTCATAGCTTTACTTCAACAAACTTGTTCATCAGTTGCGAAAATCAGTTCATAATTCAGCAGACATCTGTGCCAACATATCATCTGCCCTGCACGACACTATTCATTTGACAGCTGCTGTTCATTACATATATTCTTGAGGTGCTCAAACGGGAGCTTGATGTCCTTCAAATTCAGTTTTTGATTTCAATGACTGCAGTCATTCAATCAAAACCTAATACTAAAGTAATAATAATAATAAATTACATTAATAATAAATTACATACATTCTTGGCATAGGCTTACAGTGGAAATGGCAATGAAAAAAAGCATTTTACAATTGGCACATAAAGCAACTGGTAATGTTTTGATATCATATGTAGGCCTACATGGAAATGGGGAGCCTTGGATATACAGTAGTAGGCCTACAGTAATCAGAGTATCCCTTGCCTAAGAGAATGGGCCTTGGCCAAGAAACAAGAAAATAAGCATGTGGGAATGGACAGATGTCTACACTACACAGTAGAGGCAAAGCCCCTTAATTATTAGCCTACTGCACATCTAAGTGGTATTTTGTTTTTTTGTTGAAAATCAGCATAATACAACGACAAAAGTGATGATGACCCAAAGGTTTTCTTTTCTTCGTTGACATGATGAAAGAGATCAATTTTGTGGAATGGAAAATGCTATTTGAGCCTTGCAGTATGCCATCACACCCCTTCCTCAGCTCAAAAAAAATCCTTGCCTTCAGGTAACGTCCTTTTGGCGTGCCCTAGTGGAGGTATGTGAGAATGCAAACATTTCAGACTAAGATTTTACAATGGCTATTTTTGTTTTCCAGCGACAAAAGGCTCATTCGACTTCGTACAGCTCTGCGTTGATCAGGCTGATCGTGATGCATGCATACTGGCATTTTACCGCCTTTTAAACAGCATGGGTCGCGTTCAGCCAGATCTGCGCAGTGCTGCATTAAGTCGAACAAGCCTTAAAACATTGCCTTGTCTCTCTCACCGCCCTTTCTTTTACTGTCTATGCCCCAGACCCAGAGACGCAACAAAGAGTTTGTGTCCTCCCCAAGTGATATGGAGCGAACCAGTGCTCTTCAACTAAGAAGTTAATTTAATTTGGGATGGGGTGACTTTGGGATAAGGCAATTCAGCCACAGCAATCTGCTATCGTTATATAACGCCAGAAAGAATGTATTAAAACACGTATATGTTTCTAGAATTAAAAGATGCGCATCTTAGTAGAAATTACATCGCAAAAATTTAGCGCCATCCTTTAAAAACACGTCCGTGCGTAAACGTAAGCATATTTCCGGTTTGAGGAGAAGTTGTCAAGACGTCGGCCATCTTGTTTCCCGTTGCTGCCTAAATAAATTAAATATTACACTGAACCGGACTTCACGGCGAACACTTAACTAAAACTGGGTAAGTAACTGCTTTCGTTGTACACGTCTTTATATTCGTGTGTTCAACTTGTAATATTTCGCTACAATTTGCGTAATTGGTGGGTTCTCTTTCAATGATCCGTTCTATCCAATAGACGATTGTTTTGGAGGATGAACATAGGCGCCATTTCCCTCCCCGCTCTCTGAAGCGCTTATTGGTGGCCAGTGGTAGGGAATAGAGGCGGCGAGATACTGTAATACATTGTCCGCCATGTTGGCTCTTCGAAGCAGTGTATTCCCTGTTGAGGTCCGGAATTGGTGGAGCCCGAATGGCGTCAGTTTCAAAACTACATGAACTCGTAGAAACCTTGATTGGTGGAATCTAGTCCGAGGTTTGATTGGTCTGAAGGACAGATCCAAACTTAGTCTTTATTGGTTAGGGTGCCATTCCACATATTTACAAAGGTTTTAAGGGAACTTTCATGTGATTATCGCCCAAGTCCTTGTTTTAATGTGAAGTACAGATAATGCGGCCTGAGTTGCCAGCCAGTTGTTGTCACCCTCGATCACCGGCCTATTCCTTTGATTCTAAGGCTGGGAGTCTAACGTTAGCAATCATCTTCTAGCTTGTTAAAAAGAAGAAACACTATCATTTGGTCATTGCAATGCGAATTTCCCATTCTTTTAATTGATATAGCAGGATGACAGAGAATAACGTCTTTGTATGTGTAACGCATTGTACAGCAAGACTGTATTTATGCAGTTATAACTTAGCTAAGGCTATCTAACGTTAACGAAACGTTTGGGGACCACAAAGCTAACGCTAACTATAAGGTATTCCGCTTTACTTAACACGTCTCTTTGTTAGTAAGCCGGCTAGCCAGCAACCCGGTGAACTATTAATCTTATGACCTAATCTTGGCTAATTTCTGACCAAGCAAAACACATCTAACTTAACCTAAACAAATTATATTATTGCCATTGATTATGTGTCAGCGAAATTAACTACACTTACATTCTTACATTCTCGGATTGTCTGAAGACTATAGATAATCACTAGCTAGCTTTAGCCAAGTAACTTAACAAAACACAGGTGCAACTTAGGTAAGGCGATGGGCTAATAACGTTAGATTTTACAAACGACCTGCAGCCAGGAGTTTCATATTATCTTTAAGTAACTGATCATTTGAAGTGAAATTTCGGAAATGACTGAAGTTACCAGGCATGTAATGTAACCACGTAATTCAATGTCGTTTCTAATTGATTATCCGAATAGTGTTACGTTGGTGGCTCATGTAAGGTAAATGTTTGCAATTTTGTTTTGGGTTAATCGGGCTCAATAAAGTCATGCTGCGAATTAAATCCTGGATAAGTTAATGACAGTATTTGTTTTGTGGATCAGCTGACGTTAGCTGGCAAACTTTAAAATATGTAAAGGCAACATGACAACATCGTAACGTTGTGACAAAATGATAAGCTAGTAAGCAAAATATATAAAAATGTTTAGGACCTAACACAGCTTAACACGTTCAAGATGCGTTGCTTATGTGACCGTGGCGTACAAAATGCATTGCTTTAACTCTTCATGAACTGTAGTAAATTAAAGCACGGACCTGCATCTACACCGACTGATCAAACTGCATATTTTAATGGTTTAATTTGTGTTTGTGTCAAGTTTTGCAATAGAAAGTACGCTTGTTTTCTAGCCACTAAGGCGGGCTAATTCAACATGCACATTAACTACGAAAATGATTGAAATTATATTGATTGATATAGCTATTTACTCAGGCTTGATGTCTTTGCTGTGATTACCTGAGTGCAGGTATGGTAATGTTTAGTACTCATAACCCAAAGATTCTCGAGCACTACGCTCTAAAATCATTGATCCCTTTTGGTTTACTCCTTTAATCATGGAAAAAGAGTGGGAGGTGTGGCTGTGGCACTAGTTTAGATTAGATCCAACTTTATTGTCATTTAGCAGAGTACAGGTACAGAGCCAATGAAATGCAGTTGACATCCAACCAGAAGTGCAAAAAAGCATTAAATACCAAGTGCAGGTTGAGTATTTTGCTGTAGTTCTGAAAATGTAGGTTAGAATGGATTCTCGACCATAATTGACATAACTTAATGTTGTGTCAAAGATACAGTATTTTTTTCTATGGTTCCTTTTCTGTGTTGCTGGGGAAATATTTAAGGGGGTGTAATCTGGCTCTGGAAGTCTATTGTGATTGTGAGGTATACTAAACTTGATGGACCTACCTAAAGTGGTTTGTCATAAACTTCTTAGATTGGATATTTTTAGGTGGGCAACTGGAAACATCTGACCTGGGCTAGACATATGAAAGAAAGATGTATTCTTTGGGTGTTTTAGTTAGGCTACTTTACACACGTCAAAGTCCCATGAAGATCTGGCTGCTTTTAACCTCTTCTTTAACCCCTTTAACCTGCTTCTTGTCACTGAGTTATAGTGTGTAGGCAGTTGAGAGAAGCAGGCCTTGACATCCCAGCTGCTGACGTACGTTGTGTTTTTTGTCATAATCATTAACCAACCAAACCATCCTACCTGGGACACAGAAATAGAGAAAGGGATCATTTTGCCCTCTGGTTTCACTTGTTCACTTGCGCTTTCCTACCCTCCCTCTCACTCTTGACTCTCGCCATATCTTCCTCTTCTCCTCTATCTCTCTTGCTCATTCTTTCTTTCTTTCTTTCTTTCTTTCTTTCTCTCTCTCTCTCTGTACACTGGGGACTTGCAGTAACATGAGAGAAAAGCTCCAGGTTTTTCTGCTAACCTTCTCTGAAAACCACCACTCTGCTAAAAGCAACTCATTCAGCTGAGAGGCTTTGTCTCTCTCTATCTCCTTCCACTTTGCCTCATCTGTAGACACAGATTGCCTGCAGGGCATACTGTAGCTTTTTTCTCCCCTCGTTTACTCACCCATTCCCTCCAATTCATTTCCAGCTGCTGTAGTTCGGAGTATACCTGAAGTTGAAATTTGCCCTGCATGTATATTTTTCTTTTTTTAATTATAAATATGTTTGTATATAGGAATGAAAAGGTTTTTTTTTAGTTAGTTAGTTGTGACAATAGTGCTTGTTTCTATACTTCCCATGCTGTTTGCGTCGGTAACCCTGAGGGGATTGTCTGTCATTTATTAACCTGGGCTGGTTACGTGAGCTTATACAGTACCTTCATGTGTTGTATGGTCAGGGTCAAAGTAACATGACCATTCTAACAACTCTGTTGCACCTGAACACGTGCCAATGGCACCAAATATCTTCCGCTGGCTTCATGAGTATCGCTCTGGTGGAATGCTTCTGCCATGGGGCAAAGCAGTATGGGTAGGAAATTGGCTGATGGTGCTAGCTGAGTGGTAGCCAGGTCAGGTTACATGTGCAATGGAGACCTTTGCTTAGATCTATAGATCTGTAGTGGGATAGAGGTGATTGAAGGGAATCTAATAATACATGCGATTGTCAGTAATATTAAGAAATGTTAAATGTATCAGTCTGAATAATGATGTCTAAATGGGCACTGTTACTAGAGTTTTCTATGAAGGGGAAACATTGACATTCAATATAGCTTTTTTGCTTACCTCATGGCATCTACCTCTCTTGTGTACCTTGGTTCACCTTGGTGGCAGTGTCATCCATTGCTCTGTGTGAATGTGCACCAGCCAAGGGGCTCTGGGAAGACTAATGCATAAACCCCTGACTAATTATGGGAACATCACAGGAGGTTGTGTCACACACTCAGGGAGATGAAAGCTTGGGTGGTGGTGATTCACCGTTTTTGGCAGTCGTACCCCCCGAGATGTTTTGCCTGGTTTCAGATTTTCATTTGTGTTGTGAATGATGAGAGTAATGAATGGTTGTGTAAAAGAAGCAGACGGAGAGAGGGAGAAGGAAAGAGAGAGAGTGAGAGTGGAAGGCAATGAAGAATTGAGGGATAACAGTAAAGCTGGCTCACACGCACGCATGCCTGCACACACGTACGTACAAGGCCCTTGGCTCACCACACACACACATACACACACACACACACACACACCGATTTTCGCGTCTTTCCACTTTAAATCATGCCACTGCAACATGCGGCAGTCCCACTGACAGCCCCCACGCCCAATCAGGGCCAGCCCATGCTCGTGCATCACCGCTGCGCTAGCCACTCGGCTGTAGGGGGGGGGGGGGGCTCCAAAGACATTTACTTTGACATTGTAAATAAGCAGGGCACAGTTGTTAGAGAGCAGCCAGTGGTTTGTGTCTTCAGCAACAACCCGCCCTAGCAGATAGACTGAGAGAGAAGGAATGAGAGAGAGAGAGAGAGAGAGAGAGAGAGAGAGAGAGAGAGAGAGAGAGAGAGAGAGAGAGAGAGAGAGAGAGAGAGAGAGAGAGAGAGAGAGAGAGAGAGAGAGAGAGAGAGAGAGAGAGAGAGAGAGAGAGAGAGAGAGAGAGAGAGAGAGAGAGAGAGAGAGGGAGGAGCTACTGTAGCTTCAGAGAGACAATGCAGAGGCTAGGGAACACTAGGGGACACTTCCCTGTTTCTTTTACTTCTCTTCCTCAGCACCTCCTACCCACCCCCCTTCTCCAACTATAGCTGCTGCGCTCTTCTGCTTTTTTTTCTTTGTTTCTTCCTCTTTCTCTCCCTTGCTCTCTCTCTCTCTCTCTCCCTGACCCCTATCTTGCAGCTCAAGGTAACTTAAAACAGGAAGTTGGCTGTCTGCTGAAGGGGGTGGGGTTGAAAACAAGGGAGGACGGGGGGCTGTGTCATCTGCGATAGAGGTGGGTTTAGCCAATGGCGTCAGAGGGCTGTGTGCTCTGATTGGAGCAGGCGGAGAGAAAGGCGGGAATGTAAAAGGGGTGGAGGGGGGAGGTAGTGCTGCGAGTATCGTGTAGCAGGCTAGATTGATTACTTAGGAGCGTTAAAGGGAAAGCAAGCAGGCGAGCAGGCAGATTTTTGTCTGGGACTCGAGTGATTGTTGCCGGAGCTGCCTTTCCACTTGCTCTTTTTTCCCCTCTCCATCTCACTCTCCTCTCCCCTCTCTCTCTCTCTCTCTCTCTCTCTCTCTCTCTCTCTGACTCTCCCTCTCTTTCTCTCCTTCTCTCGCACTTTGTCTCTCTCCACTCGGTGCCTTCCCGCTGTTGTCCAAGGCAGAGCAGAGCAGGGTCAGATGAAAGGCAAACGCTGGACTCGCCGGGGCAGACGGATGTCTCATCTATCAGTGCCGCCAAAGGGGAGACGTGCAGGCGCACTCACTCACTCACACACACTCACACTCAGAGGAACAGGAGAGGGCTGTGTGTGTGTGTGTGTGTACCTAAACCAGGAAGGGGGGGCAGAGCAGAGGAGATGTGATAGCACAAGGGTGAGGGGAGGACATGCAAAGAGGAGCAGGAAGAGTAGAGGCAGGAGGAGTAGAGGCAGATAGGTGGTCGTCCTCTTGTTGTCTCTGGACTCGGGTCTTCGTTTGAAAGTGGAAAGTCGACTCAAGTTCCCCACTCTGTTTTTGGCTGCTGGTGGGATGAGTCGCTTGAGGAGGCACAAGCTGGAGGCTCCCTCTTTCTCTATCTCTTTCTTTTCTTCTCTCACTCTCTCATTTGCTATCGGTGTGTCCCTCCCTTCCCTCGCTCTTGCGCCACTCAAAGGGACTTCTACAGCTCGAGCCTCCTATTCCTCCTCCTCTGACATGAAGGGCACAGGGTAAGTGTGATCGACACAAACACACACACACACACACACACACACACACAGCTGTGCCTCTCTTGCTCATCTTTCTGTATACTTTTGCTGTGACCCCCTCCCCCTTAATCAGAAATGGGATGCTTTCTCTCTCGTCCCCTCCTCTTGTTTCCTACTTTTCCCCTTGCTGGAAATCTGAGTGCTGCTCTTTGTTTTGTGTGTGTGTGTGTGTGTGTGTGTGTGTGTGTGTGTGTGTGTGTGTGTGTGTGTGTGTGTGTGTGTGTGTGTGTGTGTGTGTGTGTGTGTGTGTGTATATCTGTGCAGGACATCAGCAGGCTTGCTTGATCTCTCTGTGTCCTTGGTGAGCTATGCTGGCGCTGAGGTGCTGACAGCGAGTGTAAACAAGCTTGTGTGTGTGTACGCAGTTCTGGACTGTGTTGCCATAAGGGCTTCTCAGCCCATACCTGAAAGCCATCTCATTCTGATTGGAGTGTTTGCTGGATGCGGACTGTCCTTCATTGTGTGTGTGAGTGTATGATTGTGTATACATACAATGTAGAGCTCTCTGTCTTGGCTTGTGATTTTGACTTTGCCCCAACCTGGGAATCAGTTGATGGTGGCATCTGTGAGTATTTTTTGCGGTGGTTCTGCGGTGTGTTTCTAACCTGCGGGCATAGAACCCGCGAGCCCTGACCGTACTGGCCGGCCAGTGCGCCGACGCGGAACCTCTATGGGCAGTGCAGCTCGCCCTTGTCCGTCCCCCTCACTCTCGCTCCCCTGTTTACACTCGGCCGACAGTGATGCAGAGCAGAGGCCCCAGCATGGCAGCCGTGCTCAGCCCGACTCAAAGAGGCCGATCCCAGGAGGCTGCAGTCTTGCCCGGGCTCTCAGAGCATCTGATAGCCTCAAACCCCCCCCCCCCCCCCAAACCCCTCTCCTGACCCCTCGTATCCACCTGTGTCCCTTTAAGGAGCCCGGCTGCATGGCCGGTGTCCCACGTTGCCCCCCTCTCTCCCTCTTCCCTTAATTGAAAGTTTCCATTGGTGCCTGTGACCGTGGGCTCCCATTGGGGAGTGAGCGAGCAAGCAGCTAAAAATAGCGTCCGAGTGGAGCCACTAGCTGCCAAATCCCAGAGAGTGTGGCTGTTTGCATGAGATTTGAATACCATTCTCAGCTCCCCGCTGCACTGTAAATGAGGAGGAGGGGGAGAAAGTCAATGAAAACACACACACACACACACACACACACACACACACACACACACACACACGCTTGCCCTCTCGCTTGTTCATGTGCCCGCCACACACACACACACACACACACACACACACACACACACACACACACATACACACACACACATAGTTGAATGCAAGCACTGCCGTATGTACTCTCAGCTGCGCACTTGAAGGTGACCGTACTGTAGGCTCTGTGTATGTGTGCGCTCATGGCAGTGTGTGCGTGTGTGTGTGTGTGTGTACACACACACGTACGTACGTATGTGTGTGCTTGTGTGTGTTTACTTGTCCTTTACCCCCCTTGTCCTCTCTCTGACCGCTGACTTTGGTGTTTGTTTTGGGGTAAGCGTCGCCATGCTGTGTGAAGGTGAGTGCACACTCAGGTGCTGCCAAGCACTGCTGCACAGGTAGGGTAGCGTTAGCTTTTAGCGTAGCTTAGCTTAGCTCCGCTCTACGCCTGCCGTCGTAGCTCGCCCGTGGCCTAGCGCTGGATGAAGGTCAATGGAATGTGAGCCGGCTTCCGCAGTCGATCCATCAGCAGAGAGAAGAGCGACAGGGAGGGTGAAGCATCCCTCCCCGAGCGGCGAGGGGACGGGAGCGGGAAAGAAGAGCCAGAGCTGAAGCCGTAGCGGTGGGAGGAGATGATTTAGTGACTCCCGGAGAAAGCGTTCGGATGCCGGCAGGACTGCCTGGCGCCACAGTGAAAGTTGAAAAACCTGTCCTCTTCCTCCCCCAATGCTTGTTTGTGTTCTCACTCACTCTCTACCCCCACTCCCCCTCCTTCCTCCTCCCTCCCCCTCTCTATTTCACAGCCCTCCTCCCTCCCTCTCTCTCTCTCTCTCTCCACCCCCTCCCTCCCCCTGGTTCTCACTCGCTCCCCCTCTCCTCTGTTGAATGACCTTGAGCGATCAGTGACTGCTTCCTGGAGTGGCTTTTAGGCAGAGCCAAGGGCAAAGTTTGAGAGGCGGGAGCAACAGCAGAAACGGTTCTCCTCTGATCTGTCCCGTGCTGACCTCATCGCCCCCCACTTCTCCATTCTGTCCTCACATTTGGACCTGGTGTAGGACGAGAGAAAGTTATACAGCTAGCTAATTAGTAATGCATTGCCCTCAGTGGTTAGAGTCCTCTTTTTTTTGGTGTCTGTAGATCATTTACTTGGTTGTGTGGTGTGTGTGTGGTGTGTGTGTGTGTGTGTGTGTTTCCATTTGCATTTTCCGTGAGCTCTACATGAATACTGATTGAACTAAAAGAGTGTACGGAGGTAAGGCTTGATTTGCTTGGGCTATGCCATATGACCTTTTCATCTCCATGGTATGCGAGCCAAGCTGGGTGCTACGACATCACTCTTAAGAAAATCTGACCCACCAGAAAGACACTTGAGGACATGTCACTGTGTGTGTGTGTGTGTGTGTGTGTGTGTGTGTGTTGCGTGTTTGGTCAGCTGGAGAGGATGCTCAAGTTAGTTCTGCCGTATTTGTCGGTTTGGTGGGTCATTGGATGTTTTGCCGGAGAGGCTGGTTTTGCTCGCTGCCAGAGACTTGGAGGCAATGAACCGGAGGCTTCAGGGCGCATGGAGCAGAAGTCAACCAAATGAACCCTAACAGAACCGGGCCTACATGTTACACACACACACACACAATACAGTCAATGTGGCTTTTGATAAGTGTGATTTTATTGAGTTTACCTTGCCCAGGTTGTTTAATAATTTTCTTATGTCATTTTGAAGATTTAGTTTTCCTTTGTTGCTTTTGTTTCTAGATCATCTCAATGGCAGCTAACCCTATTTACAGTGAAAGAGCATTCTTTGTCTTTCTCTTTCTCCTTATGTTTCTCACGTTCCCAGTCTTTTTTACCTCGCCTCTCCCTTTCTTTTTTCTCTCCCTCACATTCCCTCCCCTTCTCCATACCATTGCTGACCTCGCACTCCCCATGTGAAAACTGAACGATTGAGTCTTTTTTTTTTTCTCTCCCTCTCTTCTTTTTTTCCCCCTCCCCCTTTTCCCCTCCCCCTTTTGAGCTCAAATATCAGATAAGGTTTCGTTCCTCCTTCATATCTGCGCTCATCAGCTTTTCCCTCCCATCATCGAGGAGAAGGGCAGGCAGTAGAGAAATGGAGGGACAAACGGATGGTGGATGTGGGGGGTGGGGTGGTGTTACTGCGTTTCTTTAGCTCTGCTCAGTGCTCAGTTATATGTGTTCTCCTCTCTCTGACCTCCTTTATCAATTAATGTGTGGCCTAAAGTAGGCCTTGAGAAAGGTTGCATCTCACTGGCAGCACACACACACACACACACACACACTCAGAGACACACACTCGCACTCAGAGACAGACAGAGACAGACAGACACACACACTCAGACACACACTCACACACACACTGAGACACACACTCACACACACACACTGAGAGACACACTCACACACTGAGAGACACACACACACACACACACACACACACACACACACACACACACACTGCACGGGACATGGGTGGAACGTGAAGGAGAGCGTAATGGAAAGGCTTTGGGCTCCTCATGACTTTTGATGCTTATGCTGATGGTCTGGTGCCTGGAGGGGCTCCGCTCACTGATTGGACCCGGCCGTCCAAGAGCCCATTCCTGCCCTCCCAGCACCAGGCGGCTGAGTCTCACGCTAACGTGTAATCACATTAGCCCCAGCGCCCCTAACTCTCCCTGTGAAACCCTCACGAGACCCCAGCCCAGCCAGTGTTCAAAGCCTCTGGCCAGCCACCGAGGGTGCGTCCACAGCTTCGCTATGAGCTCTATGAGGCGAAACGAAAGCCATCATGTTAGCCTATTTTTGGAGTCCAGCTGAATGACTGGGCAACTCGGGGTTAAAATGTATAAGCTAGACTAGTACGAGTTATCCACAAAGGAACCAGGCGCAATAAACAAACTAATTAGATATCCACTATAAGCAGATTTCATTTCCAGACTGTTAATGTTTCATACGTTTATAAGGAAGCCTTTCAGCCACCTAAAACTAAAAGCAGTAGAGCATAGACTTGCCCATTTGGCTTGCAAATGGATTCCATTTCCATGTTGTTACAATGTCGTCTACAGTTTTGCTGCGGTTGCGTGAGCACCATACGGGCTATGGTTTTGGAGCTATGGCCAGAGATTGGATCTCTGCCCATTTCTGGCCACGTTGGACACTGTGGAACAGAATGTACAACACTAGCAAATTGCTGTACTTGTGCACTTGGTTGATTTCATTCACATGAAGAGGATTCGGTGAGCATCATGTCAGTGCAGACATTGGGAGTGCTGGAGCAACCAACGCTGAATGAATGCACCATGTATGGCAGCACTTCTTTGAGGTTTGGGTCATCGCTGAGGTCAACTGACTTTTTTTGTGCACCCCTTCCTTGTGACCCCACTGGTTCTCTCCCCATCTGAAGCAGAAGCATTAGATTCTAATGATCGGAAGGGCAGCCAGTGCCTCTGTGATGGACATCTCTCTCTCACCGCCTTGCACGTCACAGCACAGCTGCTTCCGTCAAGCCGGTTTTACCCAACTCTATCTCTCTATCTCTCTATCTCTTTCTCTCTCTCTCTCTCTCTCTCTGTCTCTGTCTCTGTCTCTCTCTCTCTCTCTCTCTCTCTCTCTCTCTCTCTCTTTTTGTCTCTGTGTGTATGGAGTGCACGGCTCTGCGAGTTAAGCCTTGTTTATGCTCCCTTTTCATATGTAAATAGATACGATTGTTTCATATGTTGATCCATTTAGACCATATTCATAAGCTTGAAGTGAATGAGCGAAATAAACGCAGAGAACAGACGTAGGCCCCTTCCACATCCGTTTTTTTTAACGTTGAGCATAAATGAGGCTTTAGCATCTCCGGCGCAGCGGTAGCTGCAGCAGCGCTAGCAGCAGGCGTAGCACTGGTGTGGGCCAGAGCTTGTGCTGAATCAGCTGCTGCTGGCTGCACGGACTGTCACTAAGCTGCAGGAGGAAGAGCCGGAGGAGGAGGAGGAGGAGGAGGACTGGCTGGGTGTGTGCAGATGGCGGGGTGGCAGGGTGGGGGCGAAACCTGACACCTCTCCCTCCCTGAACCGGCCGGCTTGCTGAAGGGCAACCGCAGTGGGCCTCGGAACCCAGAGGTGACGCAGAAGAGGTTTATCACCACTAGGGGCGCCTATGTCGCAGTCTCACCTTGACTCCTCAAAGGTCACAAAGGTCATGCAGGTGTTAGCCTAGCAGAACCTTAGCCTAGCAGAAGCTTTGAGAACAAAAAGGGCAGAAGAGTTTGGGCTTTGATGCTCCACACTTGAATCTCTGCCCTATTTGTGTAGAATTGAAGCTATTTGTGAAGTAAATACCCTCTCCCTTTTTTCTACCCATCTCCTTTCTCTGTTCCCCTCATCTTTCTGTTGTGTGTTCTATTCTGTCTCTTCTCATCCTCTCAGTATTCATCCCTTCTTCTTGCATCTGGAGTTCTCTCTCCTCTAATTTCTGCTGCGTATCCCAGGGTCATGCCAGTAGTCACGCTGTTGCCCTGGCAATTAGCTAGATAGTTTTCTGTAATGGTGTTAAGTGAATCGTCTAATTATCATTCCTTATCTTGCCGCCATTAGGGAACATGCCACGCAAGCTGGGGTAACCGCACAATCTCTCCCTCTCTCTATTTCTTTCTCTCTCTCCACGCACGCGCACACACACACACACACACACACACACACAGAGAGCAGATGTCCTGCAGAAATCTGTCACAAGATAAGAGCATGATGCAGCTGGCTGTAAAGGCCGTCTTGTTAAAGCAGCAAGAGAAACGCCATCTGACTCACGCCTCTTGTTCTGCCCCCCTCGCTACGCTGGGAGGGTTATTTCTGGTTCATTCAGAAATCCTCTGAGCTTTGACTGACAGTGCAGATCTCCCGCACCTCCCCGCCAGAAAACTCCAAATCCCATCCTGCTCCTCTTCGGAGCTGCATTGATTGCTGGTTCAGACCGTCACTCACTCTTCCGCTCGACTACAGGCAGCCTGGGTAATGAAAGTGGACAGTATCCCCAGCTTCCACTGCTGTGTTTAATCGCCTGATATGGATCCATTTCTAGGCCTGGTTTTTGATTGATTGATTGATTTTTGTGTGTGTGTGTGTGTTGTGTGTGTGGGTGTGGGTGTGTCAGAGAGCAAGCGAGAGGGAGATTTTTTTAGGGTCTAATACGGATACTTGGAGAATGAAACGAGTGCTGATTGGGTGTAAAATTGGGTGAAGATGCATCAAAGCTTTAGCACCAAACAACTTGGTGAGAATTGCTCAGATCCTCTTTTCGATTTCCCCCCTCGCTCTCTTAGGTTTGCTCTTTCTCACGCTGTGTGTGTGTTCGACTGACTGACTGCGGCATTGACCGAGTCCTCTCCTCTTGCCACCCTCTGGCGTTGTGTGTCGTTATTGGATAATAGATGAGGAAGCGGAGACCCGGCAGTCTGGACTCGACTCTACAACAACGCTGCCCATTCTGACTCCCAGCACCCAGCTCCTTCCTCTACACACACACACACACACACACACACACACACACACACACCCCGATGCACAAACAGCCTTGAATGCACAAATGCATTAAAACACACATGCAAAGGTGTACAGAAAGCTCTAGGAGTGACTCAAAGTCCAGCAACGTTTCCTGTAGGCCTATACAATTACACACACAAGGCTTAAGCTCATTGTGCATAGTCCGCAGGGCTTGTATCGAATACACTCCCATAAACACATGATCTATGGACACACACGGCCCATATGTATTCCACGGGCAGCGCAGGGATGGAGGGGGGGGGGGGGGTCGATGCGGAGGGAGCCGATGGCCCAGTGCACACGGCTGCCGGCAGGAGGTGGGGAACCCACCAACTCGATGGTGGGTTGAGCTGCTAATGAGGACAAGCATTAAAAAAAAGTGTGGAGAAGAAGACCAGTCAGATGAATGAAACAAGCGCTCAAGAACAATGAAAAATGGGGCCCGAGAAAGAGAGCGAGAGATGAGGAACAGTGGGTGTAATGAGAGAGAGAGAGAGAGAGAGAGAGGGGGGGGGGGGGGTCAAAGAAAAGCAGAACAGAGAGAGAGAAGAGAGAAAAGCAGTGAGATACAAAATACAGACTAGGAACAGGAGGGATGAGAGGGAGGTTTTGAGGGGGCACTGATTTGGGGAGAAGGAGGGGAAGATGAGGGAGGGTGGAACGAGGAGGGGCCACACACACACACACACACACACACGTGTGGGGAGTGTTTCCTCCATCTTCAAGAGGCAGACCAGCACTGGCAGCAGAATTCCTCTCATGCCATAGTAACCTGCCAGCTCCCCTTTCAGCTCTCTTCCCTTTTATCACTCCATCTCTCCCTCCCCTCACATTTTGTTTAGCATTCTTTTTTCCATCTGTTTATCTTTTTCCTCTCTACCCTCTCTCTTTAATCTGGTCTTACTCTGCCTGTGTTTCACCCTCCCTCTCTGCCCCGTGTGTGTGTGTGTGTGTGTGTGTGTGTGTGTGTGTGTGTGTGTGTGTGTGTGTGTGTGTGTGTGTGTGTGTGTGTGTGTGTGTGTGTGTGTGTGTGTGTGTGTGTGTGTGTGTGTGTGTGTGTGTGTGTGTGTGTGTGTGTGTTACATCAGCTCACAGCTCCATAAGTGAATGTGTGGACTGCTGTTGGGGTTGCAGATGTGTCCTCGCTCCAGGACACTCACTCTCACACACACACACACGTATGCACACAGATGCAGCTGAGGAGTTTGGCATTCCCAGAGATTCTCTGTAGAGCATTCCTTCCCCCTGCCCGGCATAGCTGAACACCAGAGCTCCCTGTTCACCAGTACAAAGACACACACTCACACTCACACACACACACACACAAATCACCCTCAGCTCCAGGCACACCTAGCCCATAAGAGCCCATGGATGTATTTCCTAAAATGAAAACTCTGGGAGATGGAGGAGAAGCTTCCAGGGAAATGTTCAGAGCACTGAATTAGTTTGTGTCACCGTGGGCCGTTATGGCCTAGAGTAGGCTATATTTACCTGCTCCTAAGGGCAGTTTCCTCAGAATACCTCCAAACCAAAAGCGCTGCCCCCATTGCGGGTCATTTATACTGTGTCCATTCCGCCGCATTTGCATCTTTGTATGTTTGGCGGTTGAGGCTCTGTGAATGAGTGCAGCTAGTTTTTGTGTGTGTGTGTGGTCAGGTGGTGTCGGTGAGTCAGTGGTGAGTCCCTCTTCGTCTGAGGGCCCTCGGTCGGCGAGCTGAGAGACAGCCTGACCGACGGCCGAGGATCTGATCTGTGGCGCTAGACTCAGCGTGGTGTCGGCTGGGGCTTAGATGACGTGGCGCCGCTGTGGACGACGCGGAGGTCGTTGGTCTGCGACGGTCTGCGTCCGACTGTGGGTTGTCTCTGTCGGGACGTTTGCGGAGGGCTTATGGTTGTCTAACAGAATATGGGCGTCTGTCTCGGTCTACTTTTACTTCCTCGTGATCGTGAGGGTAATGATTTTGGTTTTTCTGTCCTCTCTCTCTCTCCCTCTTCCAGAAGCGGTCATGTCTGCAGACTCCTTTGGCGCAGGTGGCAGCGATGCCCAACAGAGCCTGCAGTCCTTCTGGCCCCGAGTCATGGAGGAGATCAGGAACCTCACTGTGGTACGTAATACCCCTGTACACAGACACAGACACAGACACAGACACAGACACAGACACAGACACAGACACAGACACAGACACAGACACAGACACAGACACAGACACAGACACAGACACACAAGTTACTACACAAAAATAAGAACACACCTACAATATTCCAACTTTAAGTGTGGTCACTTATTTGAACTGCAGCTCAATGATCCAACACACCCATACACACCTAAAATTGTAGGTTATCCAAGCTAAGTGCAGAGTGAGAAAATAGAGTGCCGCACGCCTGCACCATCAAAAATAACACCCCTGGAGACACATCTCAGTGCTAGACAGTGCGGGACTGTTGATGCTGATGACAAGTGAAAGCTGGCAGGGCAGCTGCTAGGCGCACACACACACACACACACACACACAAAGAGAAAGAGAGAGAAATGCCACAGATAGTTATCCTTCAGACATTGTTAAGTTCATCTACACACATGCAACACAGAGAGATTCACTCACTCACTCACACACACACACACACACACACACACACACACACACACACACACACAGCCAACCCTCCCCCTAACACCGTGCTCCCTTTTGTTCCAGAAGGATTTTCGCGTGCAGGAGCTTCCATTGGCCCGCATTAAAAAAATCATGAAACTGGATGAGGATGTGAAGGTAACACACACACACACACACACACACACACACACACATACAAACAAACCCCCCCAACCAGCGACCAGAGTCTGCTAGAACAACCCGTCTCAGCCAGCAGCCAGAGAGACCTCGCCACCACAGACCTGACCTGACCTCACCTCGCACAGCCACCTCGTTCAGTTCCGCCTCACACCTACCCCAAGTGCCTCAGAGAGAAGTGGAAGTTGTGATATGACTGATATAAACTGAGATGAACATCCTCTTAACTATTTTTCTTACGGAGTCATCCGTTGATTTGATCTTTTATTGAGGTGGATAGGGCAGAAGTGTTGATATCGTTTCTATAGCGTGACGCTCGAGTACTTACTAGAGTGGGATGAACTTGACATCTGACTTTTTTATTTATTTTTTTTGTACTGTTGCTCATTTACATCATTGCTTGGCTAGTCAAGCTGAATGAACAGCTGCAGTTTCACCACAGTTAAGCCCTCAGAGAGCAGCACAGCATGTTGGCCTCAGCACTAGCTAAGGCACGACGGATGGTGTTCTTCAGGCTGCACTCGAACTTCAAGTTTCACAACAGAGACGGAATTTTCAGGGTGTTTTTTTTTATTTTTATTTTTTTTTATCAGTCATGTAAGTAGCTACCGGCCAGTGCTTCGCTGTTCTCTGGTGTCATTGCGGTGAGGGGGTGTATTGAATTGAGACCAGTGGGGTTGTTGGGACGAAGCCAGCGCTCTGTAAGACTGGGCTAATCCCCCAGTGAAGAGTGCTCCTGCAGGCACCCAGGAGGACGTCTGACCCCCCCCCCCCCCCGGCCAATCCTGCCAGGGACTGGGGCCACCCTCAGATCCACCAGTCTCAAGAGCTCCTTCATACAGACACACAGTCATCTTTTGTTCAGAGCTTATGAAATGCAGCGTGTAGATGTATCTTTAGAACTATGAATCGGCCCGAATAATATCAAATAGCAGGAGACTGCACATCACTGGGCTTCATTTGCAACTGAACCATTTGCGACTTTTGCCATTTAATGCTTAAAGTGGGGAAGTGGATGAAGACAATGCTTTTTAAGATTACGGCGTGGTCCACTCCGCAAGATAGTTGCCTTAAAACGGCGTACAGCGTGGACTTCCTACAAGTCATGCTGTGTGTGTGTGTTACCGTGGGTGTGTCTGCGTGGGTGAAATGGTTCAGCGCAGTGTCGGCCTAAAATAACGCGCAGCTTATGTGGCCAAGAGGTTAACTCATCCTGAAATGCCAAGGCAATTAAGAGCTCAAGAAAAAAGCTAGGGAGAAGAGCGGTGGAGAGAAGAGGGAAGGAGCAGACCCTGCATTGGAGCACCACCGCACCCCAACCCCACCACCGCACCCCAACCCCACCACCGCACCACCGCACCCCAACCCCACCACCGCACCCCAACCCCCCAACCCCACCACCGCACCCCAACCCCACCACAACCCCCCCAACCCCACCACCGCACCCCAACCCCACCACCGCACCACCGCACCCCAACCCCACCACCGCACCCCAACCCCACCACCGCACCACCGCACCCCAACCCCACCACCGCACCCCAACCCCACCACAACCCCCCCAACCCCACCACCGCACCCCAACCCCACCACCGCACCCCAACCCCACCAACGCACCACCGCACCCCCACCCCACCCCACCACCGCACCCCAACCCCACAACCCCCCCCCCCCACGGCTGGGTGTGCGTGCGTGATGCTGGCCGATCACGTTTGCGGGGCTCTAGTCCAAACACACTGGCAGTTCTAGGAACGGATCCGTGTGTGTCTTCCCTGGAATCTGAACTCCTGACCTTTGGTGCAGCCATTGCTGGGCACCACTAGTAGAGCAGATGAAGAGTCCCCTCTTTCTTTCTTTCTTTTTTGGTCTTTATATCTTTCTTTCTTTCTTTCTTTCTTTCTTTCTTTCTTTGTCTTTCTATTGATCTGTCTTGATCTGTATATATATACTTATTTCATGTTCTACATTTATACTGTTGTTCAGTGTTTCAGTGTGTGTTAATGTTTATCTGTGGTAGGTTTGAGGGTATTGTATATGTATGTGATGGTGATTTTAGCTTTTACCCTTTTATCTATATTTGTTGTTAATGTGTGTGTGTGTGTGTGTGTGTGTGTGTGTGTGTGTGTGTGTGTGTGTGTGTGTGTGTGTGTGTGTGTGTGTGTGTGTGTGTGTGTGTGTGTGTGTGTGTGTGTGTGTGTGTGTGTGTGTGTGTGTGTGTGTGTGTGTGTGTGTGTGTGTGTGTGTCCGTGTGTCCTCAGATGATCAGTGCAGAGGCTCCAGTTCTGTTCGCCAAAGCTGCCCAGATCTTCATCACAGAGCTCACCCTCAGAGCCTGGATCCACACCGAGGACAACAAGAGGCGCACCCTACAAGTGAGTGACCTCTGACCCCTCGCCCTTTCACCTCTGACCTCCTGAGGTCTCGTGGACCCATTCATGCCATGCCGCACTGTACAAGTAGAACACACAGCAACACACTAGAAGGACCGGCAGAGCCAGTGCTCCTCCACATGTCAGATCCTTACACTTCACTCCCCGGGGGTCTATCAGCTTAATTCCTGCACGCTGTGTGTGTGTGTGTGTGTGTGTGTGTGTGTGTGTGTGTGCGCACGCACATCCCCTCTGCTCGACTTGCCTCCAGTACCAGTGACCCACTTTTCCACCATCCCATTTTGCCTGCTCCTGTCCCGAAGCGTCGACAGAGCAGCTCGGATCCCGGAATGACATTCTGGAAGCGTTCCGCCGCGGCTCTAGGCTAGAGCTGCAGACCCCCCTGAAGAAAGACAAAGAAAGAAAGAGTGAGAGGGAGGGAAAGAGAGTGTATGATTATTTGTGTCTGTGTTGTGCGCATGTGTGTGCATATTATTATTATTATTATTATTTGTGTGTATGTGTTTGTCTGAGCTGATTTGACACAGAGCAGCTGGGACACACATACTCATAAACACACACGAACACACACGTTGGTCCTGACAAAGGTCTCCGCTCTGCTCGAGTGAGAAAGCACTTAGCTGCCTTTCACTGCACTCTCTGACATCTCTCTGAGCAAAGCCACGCTGGGGCACATTAGATCTGCTCCACAAACACACACTGCAGGACAATATCGTCAGACTAACTATCCCTTTCAAGCTAATTTGTATTGTTTATTCATCTCTAAAACGGCTAGTGAAGAATAATGGTGAATGATGACAATAAACCATAGAGTTTAAGTATACAAATATTTGTTCAGTTTGTGCAGATCTACAAATCAAAAGCTAAAGAGTGTGCGTGTGTGTGTGTGTGTGCGTGTGTGCATGTGCCGCACACCCTATTGTTCGCACAATGACGCCGATCACTGTCGCCACGACAACGCTCATCAATAGAACCACTGCGGTCATGACCAACCCACCCTTGTCTCCAAATATTAATCACTACGGCTAAAAATAGTTCTGTGTAGCGGGTCGGTGGGCTAGCCGTGGGTGGTCGACAGGAACCAATAGCCAGTGTGTGGAAACCCCCACAGGGGAGCGAGCGGCCTCATCAGGCCCTGGCAGAAGCACGGCCACTGGGCCATGAGCTCAACTCAACACCCCCCCCCAGCACTCTCAGGGCCCGATATTATTGCCTCTCTGCCAGCTTGCTCAACAGGCACCAATACAGGAGTGTTTGTGTCTGCGTGCGGCGCACAAATGTCTCTTTGTAGAGCCACTGTATGGATGATCACTTGAAAAGCGTGTTTGTGTTTTAAAAGTGTGCGTGTAGCAGGGGGGATGGGGGGCGGGGGTGCAGTTGTTTTTCACAACCCTCATGAGTCATCTGGTTGGGAAATAATATGCAAAACATATGCACATAGTCAACAGAAATGGCACAAACAACAGAGCCAACGGCTCTCTGGATAGTAGGTCTGGGACACCAACGACTTCTTCTCACACACACTGACAGGGATGCACATTTGATATTTAATGGATTTAAATGGCGCCCTGTATTTTGTGTCCTTTTGTGTGTTAATGTATGGGTGACCCATGTCACAACTGGGCAGTCAGCTGCTGTCAAACTGTCCTATTTGAATGCAGTCTTTCATTTCCTGGCCAAAACTTCTCTTTTGTCCTGTTTGTTCACAGAGGAATGATATCGCCATGGCGATCACCAAGTTCGACCAGTTTGACTTCCTCATCGACATCGTGCCCAGAGATGACCTGAAGCCGCCTAAACGACAGGTGGGTGGGACACTTGCACAGAGACAGACACGCACGCACATGCACAGAGACAGACACGCACACACATGCACGCACACACATGCACACACACACATGCACACACGCGCACACACACGCACACACACGCACACACTCACAGTCAGACAGTAGTTGGGCATATTTGGAGAGCAGGAGGAGAGGCTGCTGGAGCCTCAGCCGTGGTCTCAGACACGTCGTCACGTCAGATCAGCATCACTCCTGGTTCGCTGCGGGGCCGCAGGGTCCTTTGGGCGAAGCGGATCTCCTGCTCTTCATCATCGAGGAAGATGAGGAGGAAGAGGACTGTGGAGCAGGCAGCCGTGCGGTGCTGTAAACATCCTTGACTGGAAGCTGGGGGTCGGGCTTAGGGCTTTCAGTCGGATGTTTGCAGCGTCCAGCTTCCCCTAAACACCAGCGAGCTGCAAACCTTTAGAAAAAGCTGTGTGTGTGTGTGTGTGTGTGTGTGTGTGTGTGTGTGTGTGTGTGTGTGTGTGTGTGTGTGTGTGTGTGTGTGTGTGTGTGTGTGTGTGTGTGTGTGTGTGTGTGTGTGTGTGTGTGTGTGTGTGTGTGTGTGTGTGTGTGTGTGTGTGTGTGTGTGTGTGTGTGTGTGTGTGTGTGTGTGTGGTCTGTTTTTATTTGTCTTCTCTTTTGGATGCTGACCTCATAGTCAAACCAGCCTGTGACATCAGCCAAGGCATCACACTGGCAGAGGAGCCTGTGGTTGCCACGGTAACTGCCACTACGTTGTCTCCACAGAGACCGTGACCAGGGGTGTAAACATCCTACACTCTCAGCTGTGACATCACGGAGCTGGGAGAGGGGTGTTTACGCTTTTTGCCAACGGAAACACCTGCCTGTTCACTCCATGGACATGAATATACATGTCTTTATGGGCCTGTGTGTGCTTGAGATAACATACAATGCATACAAACATATGGAACAATTACCTGTATTGACCGTTTCAAGAGAGTTCCATTATCAGCATCATAGTTGTTCCCACAAGGCTTCCGTTTTAACGTTCCATATGTTATCTTAATGAAGTGGAAGTAGATTGGGAACAAAATAGAACGTTTAAGCATTGTTTTTGTTTTTTTCTGTTGAAAAAGCCATAAGTTGTACTATTTCTAGTCTCCATCTTCCGTCATTACATGTGTGGATTCACCAAAAAATATTTGCAGCTAAATACTTAGCTAACTTGCTAAGTTTGCTTTTCTGCCATTTAAATTGGGGTGAAGGAAAGGCTTACAATGTCTTGTAACCACACAGCACGCGCCTAGTTGGGCATAGTTTTGAACTGGAAATGGATGCCCACATGCTGAGTAGATGAATATCTATACTCACTGTGTTAAATGGCCTTGTTAAAGCTTTGTCCTATCCTCAGGTGTGGGCTGTGGGCTTCAGTGGTTCAGTTGTGTTAAAGTGTCCAGTGAGCAGATTGTGTTACTGCACTTGCCCATTAGTTATTTATCCTCAGCTTGCTTATACAGTTACACACGTAAAATAATTTATGGACATTCAGCCTGCTGACTACTGCTTTCTCTTCCGTGTGTGTGTGTGTGTGCCCGTGTGCCCCCTTGTCTGTGAATTAAACTGTTGTGTGTCTTTGATATTTCTGTTTGTACATGTTTCTGCTGTGTCTTAATATGTATGCATCTGTATTCTGTCCTTGTGTGTGTGTCCATGTCATATGTGTTGGTGTGTGTGTCCGTGTCATACGTGTTGGTGTGTGTGTGTGTGTGTGTGTCCGCGTCATATGTGTCGGTGTGTGTGTGTGTGTGTGTGTGTGTGTGTGTGTCCCCGCCCGCGTTGTGTGTGTGTGTGTGTGTGTGTGTGTGTGTGTGTGTGTGTGTGTGTGTGTGTGTGTGTGTGTGTCCGCCCGCGTTGTGTGTGTGTGTCCATGTCATGTGCGTGTGTGTGTGTGTGTGTGTGTCCGCCCGCGTTGTGTGTGTGTGTGTGTGTGTGTGTGTGTGTGTCCATGTCATGTGCGTGTGTGTGTGTGTGTGTGAGCAGGAGGAGGTGCGTCAGACGGTGTCGGCGGCCGAGCCGGTGCAGTACTACTTCACGCTGGCCCAGCAGCCGGGCACCGTGCAGGTCCAGGGCCAGCCGCAGGGCCAGCAGGCCACCACCCAAACCGCCACCACACTACAGCCCGGACAGATCATCATCGCCCAGCCGCAACAGGGACAGGTAACACACACACACACACACACACACACACACACACACACACACACACACACACACACACACACACACACAAGCACACTATTATGTAGATTTAAAAAAAAAAAAACTGTTAAATGGATACTTGCACACGCGTGTAAAAATAGACCAAACGCACAATGAGAAATGAGCAGTGGGACTGTAATTGAAGTGTTGGTAGTGTGGGTGGAGGCCACTCTCAGAAGGCTGTGGAAGAAGCTCACCAAGCACATCGCTGCACACCTGCTGCTGCAGTATCCGTGCACAGTGCACACACTCCTTTCTACTCTTGAGGACTCCATGTTTTCCCTGGCCACTGATGGAATATTCTCACACATACACGCACACACACACACGTCGCCTTTTTCCCCAACTAAACAGTATGTAGTCCCAAAATGGCCGCCTCTGACACACCCAGTGACTCCAGTGTAGAGGAAAGGAATTCTGGACCGATTTAGATCCTTTTCCTAGCGACTCCACCCAGGCGTCTCTCCTAGACCAGTGTGATTCTGCCCTCTGCCACACAGTCTTACTGGAGCACCAGGGAGACTAAGGCCATTTGCTCTCAGCGTTCCAGTGATCTCCTCCTCCACCTTTTCTCTTTCCCTTCATTCATCATTTGGAAGCTCCGATGTAAGGTCTTTTGCTCTCTCTCTCTCTCTGTTAGCACTCTTTCTATCGTTTCTGTCCCTAGACACTACAGCTTCTTCTTTTATCTTCTCATTTTTCCAATACAATCTCTTCTCTTCTTCCACTCTTCCTCTGTAAATTCCTTCCATCTCCTTCTTTAACCTTCTCTTTCAACCTATCCTTTTTCATCATTCTCTCTCCTCTCAGTCTTCATCGATCACCCTCTCACCCTCCCTCCTCTCTCTCTCTCTCTCTCCCTCCCCTTCTCTCCTTTCTTCCTTCCTTCTCTCTCTCTCTCTCTCTCTCTCTCTCTCTCTCTGTCCTTCCTTCTCTCTCTCTCTCTCTCCTTCTCTCCTTTCTTCTCTCTCTCTCTCTCTCTCTCTCTGTCCTTCCTTCTCTCTCTCTCTCCTTCTCTCCTTTCTTCTCTCTCTCCCTCCCCTCCCCTTCTCTCCTTTCTTCCTTCCTTCTCCCTCTCTCTCTCTCTCTCTCCCCCCCCCCTCCCCTTCTCTCCTTTCTTCCTTTCTTCTCTCTCTCTCTCTCTCTCTCTCTCTCTCTCTCTCTCTCTCTCTCTCTCTCTCTCTCTCTCTGGACCTCATTCTCTCTGGGTGCATCAGTGCTGCTTCAGCAGAGCGGGCTTTCGCTGAGCTGTCACTGTACACCACTGCAGTCACCTCCATACCCGGGCGGTCCACGCCAGACGGAGTGATGTGCTGTGGGGGGGGGGGGGACAAGTCCGACCTGAGCACTTGCCCATAGGAGAGTCACGCGTGTCCTTCACATCCAGATAATCACATTTTTATACAATGAGCTGATTAAATGTGTTTTTGAAAGTCGAGCCAGGTGAGGTGTTCTTTAAGCTTGGCTGCGAGCCCTCTAAAGCCTGCAGCGATCTTATTTTAGTTGAGCTAGAACCTTATTTTCCAA
>NW_027468685.1:13274468-13299111 GCF_046254945.1 Alosa pseudoharengus | reverse complement strand
CGAGTTGTGCATTGTGTAACATTTGCAAGTTAAACCTGGAGGCAAATTGGATGAGGCGGAGGCCGCTACCAGTCCTGATAGAGCACCTGGTGGCCTTTACTAGTACACCATCATATGATTTTTATCAGCTATTTGGGTGCTGTTATGTTCTAGCAGTGATGAATGATCTCTTTGACTACTGACATGTTGCCAAAACACTCCCGGCCCAAGCCCTGTCAATGCTGGCCTTTTGTTGCGTATCTCCAGAGCCCATTGCGGCAGCACTGCGCGGCTCCTTGCTGAGTTTGACCCCTCTCCCACTGGGAGTCAAACCCCCGGCGCAGCTCTGGTGGTGCGGAGCTGTCGCCGGATCCTCTTACTGTTCCTCAACAGAGGCGATCGAGTGTCGCCCGTCCGCAGGCCCCCGTGTTTAGGTGCCGCGTCGCTGCGCCCCCCCCGGTCACTGCCCAGCCTTACTCCCCTCGCCCAGTCTCCACTTCTCTCTCTCTCCCTCTCCCTCTCTCTCTCTCTCTCTCTCTTTCTTTCTTTCTTTCTTTCTTTCTCTCTCTCTCTCTCTCTCTCTCTCTCTCTCTCTCTCTCTCTCTCTCTCTCTCTTTCTTTCTTTCTTTCTTTCTTTCTTTCTTTCTTTCTTTCTCTCTCTCTCCCTCTCTCTCTCTCTCTCTCTCTCTCTCTCTCTCTCTCTCTCTCTCTCTCTCTCTCTCTCTCCTCTTCACCCCCACTGTTAGCTCAAGTTTAGCTCTCCAGCCAGTGTGTGGGGTGTTGTATCCAGCCAGTGTGTGGGGTGTTGTATCCAGCCAGTGTGTGGGGTGTTGTATTCAGTTTTGTGGCGGCATGTCTGTGTCACTGCTGAGATAAAGATTGAGTGTAAATGCGTCTTGTAGTGTGAAGAATGAAATGCCTTTCTCTCTCTAACTTTAGTTTGTTCACTCTGCCTCTCTCTGTCTCTCCTCCCTTTGCTCTTCCCTTTGCTGTCTTTCCCTTTTACATCTTTGGTACACCCCCCCCCCCCCCACTCTCTGTTTCTCTGTTTCTTTCTCCCTCCCCTCCCTCTCTTCCTCCTGCAGAGTGCTCCGGTGACCATGCAGGTGGGTGACCAGCAGGTGCAGATCGTGCAGGCTACGCAGGGCCAGCAGACGCAGGCAGCGCAGCCAGCTGGACAGACCATGCAGGTCATGCAGCAGATAATCACCAACACAGGAGAGATCCAACAGATACCGGTGAGGAAGGAGACACACTGATGCTATGTCCACACACAGCTGGGTAGTTTGTTTTCAAAACGGATAGTTTTCCCTCCTTTTGTATTTTATAATACAAAAACAGCCAGGAATAGCTGTCAAAGAACACGTCAAGTCAAGCAGATGGCGATGTTGTAATTTCCACGTTGGGAGGAGTTTTTAAACAATAATTTTCAGTGCCCCGAAACGGGAGTGCGGTTGGACGTAAGGGCAAAATACATTTAAAAAAAATGTCTGTTTAAAAAATCTCCAGCTACATGTGGACATAGCCTGAGACACTCTCATTGACACTGAGCAGATGATTATGATTTTATGATTATGAGTCTTGAATTTCCCCTTGTGGATCAATAAAGTATCTATCTATCTATCTATCTATCTATCTATCTATGATTAGATTAGATCACTTACATGAAAGGTACATTTTGAGCTGAGGGGTGAGGGTGAAACTTCCTCATACATGAAGTGCATAGCTCATGTTAACTGATGCCTGGGTTTCAGTCTGGAAAGCTCCAAATGTCTCCAGCTGTCCAGTTCTGAGTTGTCTTCCCATGTTAATTGGCGTGGCAGCTGTTAAATCTTCTGCTCCAGACCTCTGTGAGGAGCTTGTTTGACCGGAGTGTTCCTTTGTCTCCCCCTTCTGGTGACTGTGTGCAGGTGCAGCTGAGCTCAGGTCAGCTCCAGTACATCCGCCTGGCTCAGCCCGTGTCGGGCACGCAGGTCGTTCAAGGGCAAATACAGACGCTTGCTACGAACGCTCAGCAGGTAGACAACACTCATACATACCTTTCTCTAGAACTGAAAAATGGGACATACAACTTTAAAAACTCATAGTTTTGTTCTATAGAAAAGAATATGCTTAATGTTATGCTATAGGTTAATTTAGTATACACAATTGAGATTTCTAAAAGGTGGGAGCACATTTGAAATTTAGCATGCAATTTTAGTACGTGTTTGCATATTTGTAAGGGTAGTACATATTTGCATGAGTAGTACTTAGCAATTTTATTACAAGGATGTGAAGTAAAAGTAGATTGATATTAAGATAGCTATAAGAGAATCTGGCTGTGGTCATAGTGTCCTAACGCACCCACCTCTTCCTCAGATCACACAGGAGGTGCAACAAGGCCAGCAGCAGTTCAACCAGTTTACTGACGGACAGGTAAGACCCACTGGCCTCTCCTGTTCATGGTGCTGTTAGTGCTCACACACATGGGCAGTATTTGTAGATGTAAAGTAGAACAAAACTCCTGTTAATGGTAAAGCAAAGCATAGTGATGGACAAATAAAATATGTTAAGGTCTTTCCCCACATATTTGTGACAGGCTGTGTCATCTATTGTCTCTTAAGTAGTTATTAATCTTCATGTCTCTTAAGTAGTTATTAATCTTCATGTCTCTTAAGTATTTATTAATCTTCATGTCTCTTAAGTATTTATTAATCTTCATGTCTCTTAAGTATTTATTAATCTTCATGTCTCTTAAGTAGTTATTAATCTTCATGTTCATGTCTCCTTTTTTTTGCATCCCTTTGTATCTCTTCTTTTGCTTTCTGTTCCCCTTACAAACATGTTCTACATCAATTCTCACTCACGCTCCTTATCTGTGTGTGTGTCTGTCTCTCTCTCTCTCTCTCTCTCTCTCTCTCTCTCTCTCTCTCTCTCTCTCTCTCTCTCTCCCCCCCCCCCTTCTCTATTCACACTTCCATTATCTGTCTACCTCTTTAACTGGCCTCTCTCCTGGTCTCTGTAATGCTCACCCTGCTCTGTGTGCTCTTCTCTGCCTCCACAGCAGCTGTATCAGATCCAGCAGGTCACCATGCCGGCGGGACAGGAGCTGACCCAGCCCATGTTCATCCAGTCCACCAATCAGACCGCAGACGGCCAGGTGACCACACAGGTCAGCGCAGACTGAGTCCCTGCCCCCCCCCCCCCCCCACCCCACCCCACCCCCCCTCCCTCCAGGTCCTCACGGCCCTCCGTGTGACGAGGCGAGGGGTGTGTCCTGTCCCCCCTCGCCCTCCTCCAACGCAATGCCCATGATGCCCCTAACATCCAGGAATGGGAGGGGGGGGGGTGGGTCACTACGCCCGACCCACCCTCATACTAGCCCTCCTGTACCGTCGCCCCAGCCCCACACACATCCAGAAGCCCGCCACCATCGTCCTCTCCGGTTCCTCCGCTCCTCTGTACAAAAGCCGCTCTTCGAGAGCTGACCCCAGGGTCTAAGCCTGCCGTCAGCCTCCTGGCTCCTCGTCCTCTCTCATCCCCTCCGGTGGGAGTCTGGAGAGGTGCCGATGGCTGAAAAGCAGCCTAACCTTTTCAGCTCTAAGACCCTGCCGACTTCTACTGTAGGTCCGACCTGCTGTGGGGTGTCCTGACTTTGATCCCTAACACCTAGTCCGGCCTTTCTCAGACTCGGGCTCTCTTTCTTACACTTCCATCATCTCTCATTCGCTTCCTTTCTCTCACTCTCTTTTATGTTTTATAACAGTCTTGTGTTTTGTGTCTTAATTTCTTCATATCTATCTGACTGACTTGCTTTTTTTTTCTCTCTCTCGTTTCCCCTTGTTTTCGTTAAGTGACCCTGAGCTCGTCCTCATCGCTTGGCATCTTGCCCTGTGATGTGTCTGGTGTCCTAATGAACGGGCTTCCAGGCGATCTCCTCCATCTTTGAGCTAAGGAGACCTTGCTGTCCGTTTTGGACCGAGAGGAGAATCATGACGTGTCATGTGTAGCCTAACACCATTTCAGAAGTAATAAAAACATTAAAATAAGCCATAGACTACACTGACACACGCACACACACAGTCAAATACACACACACACACACACACACACACACACACAGTCAAATACACATACACACACACACACATCACTGTACAGTAACATGATAATACAAACTCGAAACCGCTGGATCAGCTCCAGAACATGTACCTACTTTCGTTATTTTGATAAGTTTTCATTTGAGAAGTGTCCAGCATTGTGAAATTGATGTCAAGGGCTTTTTTTTTTTTTTTCTTGCACACATTAAGCGGACCTCAATAATCTGTCTGTGTGTGGAGGGGATTTTTGTGTGTGTTTTTTTTCCTCTTGTATTTTTTTTTGTTTGTTTGTTTTCCCTTGTTGGATATTGTGCTGTAAAATTGCCCCTCTCACAGTCGTGAGCAGTGTCCTCTCTCATCTCTGTCCCGTCTTTTTCAGTGTTTTTGAAAGAATTGTTCTGTGTGCGCCAGAACTGTTCTGTCCTCTCACACTCATCCTTTTCTCAACCCCTGTACAAAACTGCATTTCTTCTGGGAGCAAGAGGCTCTTTTATACTCCTTTTAATACAAGACGTAATTGTCAAGTAGATTTTTAAAGATGAATGCCCTTTCGTTTTTCACTTGAGGTATTATTATTATTATTATTATTATTATTATTATTATTATCATTATTATTGTTATTGCCTACATTCATTGTTGGTCTTACTATTGATATTTTGCATGTAGTTACAACTGCCAGCATGATATGCAACTAGGTACAATTTTTATTTTTGTTTTTATTTTTTTTGTTTTTGTAAACAAACTTTGAAATGTGGGAAAATAAAAAAATGAAACCTAAACAAGACTGGAGTACTTCCATTATTTGTTCAGTCACAACTGAATAGTCGACCCACCTACTGTATCCAGTGCATAGGAATGAACATGTAATACACAAGTTGATCGCTAGAGGGAGACTCTAGTATGCTTGTGAATATTAAAAGTTGAAATCATTAGCTTGGAGTTTTTTTAATAGGTTTATTTAATGATGTGCGTGCGTTCGTGGTGTCCAGAGTGGCCTAAAACACAGCCCGCTCGTGTTTATTATGAGCTCTAATGTGTGGTCGTGGAATGGCAAACAGTGATCGTCTTGGAATAATACAGTCACGAGTTTGTCTGTTGGAGACCGCTAAGCTTTTCTGAGGCCAGTGCGCATTCCTTATCCGACCTAAATCTTAAAAGGAAGACGTAATTACACAGGAACTGCAAATTATGTGCAGGGTGAGTCTGACATCGCGGTAATTTCCCTCATCTTTTGGAATTACTGCCAGAAAGCAATAGGCCAACTACTTCCAAGAACATGGATGACCTTAAGCAATTGTGTAGGTCATGAATTGATCTAACTTTCAAATTAAACGACAGCTTCATCAGATTAGTAGAGTTGAGTTATTTTTCAAGGATTAGCGTCAGATTAATACGTAGCCCTTTAATATTCAGCCGTCGGATCAAGTCCTGCCCGAGCTTTGATTGTATAAACAGGATTCCAGGTGAACCCTAGTCACCTCTTCAGGAATATCTGTCCGGCCTTCACTTGTAGACATGGTGCCACGTTAATTGACTTAATCGCTGAACAATTAGCGTATTAATGAAAACGGACTCTGACTCGCTTCATCTAATTAGTAAAATGTGAGGATTGTGAGAATGTCTGTGCTTAATCCAAGCATGAATAGGATTGAACTCTGAGTATTTATCTTGGCTGCTGCGTAGTTATAGTGAGATCAAGGAACAGGCTTCAGAGACACAGGGTTACTTGTGATGAGGCCAATAGGCTATGTTTGACTTTGAACTTTTTTTCAACTCCCTTTTTTATTGAGGACTACTCTTTAATGCAAAAGTTTTGTAGATAGGCCTACATAAAGTAACCCCTATTTGTTTTTTGTAATGTACATTTGTGCGCCATTAGCCTTTGGGCCCAAGCCAATTTTTTGTTTTTTCCCTCTCCCATTGATGGACACCTTCATATAGTGTGGGATGGTGGCCTGTTAAGGGCAGCATTGCCATGAGCACCCGGTCATAAATGTGGCACCATGTATCCAGGAGAGGTATTGTCATATTTAACATGCCGGCAGTGAAAGGTTAATCAAGCAGCCTCTTTGCGCGTCTTCATTTGTGAGTTATATGCGTGGTGGGATTAAGCCTGTAGCAGAGTGGTGTTCCACAGCTGTCTGTGAGGCTGCAACCCTCTGTGCCTCTCTCCCTCCCTCCCATCTTTTTCCTGGTCTTTTTTGTCAACTGCTTGACTTTGACTCCACCCCCAAACCCCTCCACTGCCTGTTAGTAAATCCCACTGGACGATCAAGATCCTGGTCCCCACACTGGGACATCCAGGTTGTGAGGGCCTATTTGTTTTGCCTGCCTCTCTCTGTGTTGTTGACACTGCTCTGGGAGCCAGGCAGAATGGATACTGAACAAGTGTGTGTGTGTGTGTGAGTGTGTGTATGTGAAAGTTGAATTTAGTAAGGAGACCACTGCCAAGAGAAGTTTTGAAGTTTTCCCAAAAAATGCCAGCCCAACCCCCCCCCCCTTTCCCTCTCTCTGTGGAAACCCTACTCTTTTTATGAGCCCCTTTTCAGCAGTGGGACTCTGATCCCTGGTGCCCGGCCTGCCTGGCTTGCCCAGCTAATGTCCGGGGAGGAGAAGGAGCGAGGGAGGCAACAGAAGCTCCTTTCACGGGGCGGAGGACGGGAGTCATCAACACCCACTCACCCACACATTTCTCACGCAGGAGAACTCAATGCTCCTCATTCAGCCAGACACAGAAGTGTGTGTAAGTGAGTTTGAGTGTGTGTGTATGTGTGTGTGTGTGTGTGTGTGTGTGTGTGTGTGTGTGTGTGTGAGTTTGAGTGTGTTTGTGTGTGTGTGTGTGTGTGTGTGAGTTTGAGTGTGTGTGTGTGTGTGTGTGTGAGTGAGTTGGTGTCTACGCATATCCTCTCAGCTCTGATGTAACAATGTCCCTCTACTCTGTAAACATGTTTGCATTAATTCAGAGAGAAACTTGGGGTAAAGTATAGCATTGTGAAAGTCCATTGGCTTGCCATTAAAAAAGAGAATCCCTAGTGCTTTCACTCTGAGCTCATATCTGTCTTTATCGGGATTTTAGTATGGGAATGGTTCCATAAAGAACCTATTTCTATTTAAAGAGGTTTTAAAAATATCTTTTTTTTCCCAAACAGATTTTTTCCCTCCTTACAGACAGGCAATGTAGTTTTCTACGCACATACTGTAAGTAATGACACATAATTACATATTTTACCATACTGTTTTTCATCATGACACTGGTATTCCAAAAGTCTGTCACTGCTAGTGGGGTGTATTTATATGCTTTTTTTTTAATTCCAACTGAAACAACTCTGTGGCACACAAACTGCCCAATGACTTTGAAATTTAAAAAAGGGGAATTTCAAACTAAGAGGAACTTGAGGAACTCAAATTCATTCTTTGTCGACATGTATTAATCAGCCATTCAATTAGTGGGACACGCATAGGTTTTGCAACTGTCATATGTTATAAAAAAAATAAGGGAAGACCCCACCCAAGTAGACTTCACAACTGTCAACACTGGGAAAAACACACCCTGTGCTTAGTGGAAGACCATTGTTACGACTGAGAATTTCTGTTTTCTCTAAATAATGAAAAGATTATTTAAAACATATTCTGCAATATTGCACATATTATTAGTTGAAATGGGCATCGTACATTCACAAATGTAGTGAAGAAGGCTAATTTGTGATGTTAAAATATATCTGAAGTGGTTTTAAAAGAGGAATGCTAATGCATGATGCAAAATAATACAGCATCTAGTGTATAGTCAAATGAAATGAGTCACTTGGATCCCTTATACAGACACAAGCAGGACCACATCCACTTCCTTCATGAAGGGAGTCTTAACTGCTTTGATGACTTTGAGGCCTAGAAAATATGCTAATCTCCTCCGTTGATATTCCTAAAGGTTACTTTTTCTGATATTTTTTTTTTTCTTTTTAGTTGAGTATAATCTAGGCTGAAGTGGAAATGGCAGATCAAAACATAGAAAAGAGGAGAGGAGAGGAAAGAAAGGAGAGAGCAGAGAGGAGGTTTTAAGAAAGGCCAAAACAACAGGGTGGTATGGGAAAGCCATTACAACAGTGGCTGAAGGTCCTGAGTTTTGCCCAGTGGAAACAAAGGGCTGAGGGCCGATGTGTGGGGTATTTTAAGTCCTCGGTAGGTCCCTGTGCGACTGTCCCACCATCCAGGGGCTCAACAGCAGACCATGGGGTGTGAGAGAATGTGTGTGTGTGTGTGTGTGTGTGTGTGTGTGTGTGTGTGTGTGTGTGTGTGTGTGTGTGTGTGTGTGTGTGTGTGTGTGTGTGTGTGTGTGTGTGTGTGTGTGTGTGTGTGTGTGTGTGTGTGTGTGTGTGTGTGTGTGTGTGTGTGTGTGTGTGTGTGTGTGTGTGTGTGTGTGTGTGTGTGTGTGTGTGTGTGTGTGTGTGTGTGTGTGTGTGTGTGTGTGTGTGTGTGTGTGTGTGTGTGTGTGTGTGTGTGTGTGTGTGTGTGTGTGTGTGTGTGTGTGTGTGTGTGTGTGTGTGTAAGAGAGAGAGAGAGAATGCCAGAGGGAGAGAGAGAGTGTGAGTGCGTGACTGACTTGACTGAGAGAGAAAAGAGAGAGAGTGAGTGAGTGAGCGGGTGAAAGAAAGAGCTAGAGGAGGTTTACCTCGTGACATTTGGTCTCCTTTGTTCCAGGATCGTAATTCCAGTCATGTGAGCAGGAAGTGGGGAAGAATATGCTGGTCACCCCATGTGTTCTGGTGATGAGGCCTTTTGTGCTGTTACGGCACATGAGCTTCTGAGAATCTGGGCACAGGCTTATTTTTATCCAAATTAATTGTCTGTATGTGTGTGCACGCGCACAGTCGTTTTCATCAACACTGACGTTATGAGAGCATTTGCGTGTATACTTACCGTATTTCCATCAACTACAACCGTAAAAAAGTACTGGTGATACTTCAAATAAACAAGTAAAAAGGGGAGCTGGTGTGCGGATTTTCTACGGCAATACTTTTTTATCCAGCATCTGCTTTTGGATGTGTGCACGTAACGTTTTTGGATTACTATCATCTAAAACTGGCCATGTGTTCAGTGCATTCTGAATTGTACTTTATAAATGCTTTTAAGAGACAGAGCTATGAGATTGAGGAACTGAGTCTGTGTGTGTGTGTGTGTGTGTGCGTGTGTGCGTGTGTGCGTGTGTGTGTGCGTGCGTGTGTGCGTGTGCGTGTGCGTGTGCGTGTGTGTGTGTGCACGCGTGTGTGTGTGTGTGTGTGTGTGTGTGTGTGTGTGTGTGTGTGTGTGTGTGTGTGTGTGTGTGTGTGTGTGTTTGTCTGTCTGTCTGTCTCTATGTGTGTTTGTGCATGCATCTGTGTGCAAGTGCATGTGTGTTTGCATGTCTGTGTATGCCTGTGTGTGTGTGTGTGTGTGTGTGTGTGTGTGTGTGTGTGCATGTGTGTGTGTGTGTGTGTGTGTGTGTGTGTGTGTGTGTGTGTGTGTGTGTCTGTCTGTCTATCTCTATGTGTGTTTGTGCATGCATCTGTGTGCAAGTGCATGTGTGTTTGCATGTCTGTGTATGCCTGTGTGTGTGTGTGTGTGTGTGTGCTTCCTCTGCCCCTGACTTTTGCCAGCTGTTTATAGTCATCAGATCCACCGCCTGTGTTTTGCAGCCACATGTCTCCTTCCTTAAGCAGCGACACAAAGAGGTGCTCTAGGGCCAACAGTAGGGCTGCACTCTTTCTTTCTTTCTTTCTTTCTTTCTTATTCTCTCTCTCTCTCTCACTCTCTCTCTCTCTCTGCAAAAGGGTACCATCTGTGCAGCCCTTAAAGGTTCTTTGACGGAATCCTTAAAAGTTCTCATTGGAACTGTATGAGCTTTTGGTGATGTGATAGCACTGTTACACCTTACAAGTAATCTGCAGAATAACTACTTTAAAACAACAACAAAAACGTTGTCCCTGCAAGTGCTGTTCGTATGTTGATGTGGTTGCATAGCAGCAATTTTGCATGTAAGCATTATCTTGTGGTTACCAAAATGCGTCTGTTGTAACTCAAGTAGGAAGGAAGTGAGAGCAGTGATGAAAGGTATCAAAACGCTTTTCCGTTTTTTTTGCACTTTGCTTTTCATGCACAAACCTGTGTGTACATCTGAGTGTATGCGCCCTGTTTGTTCCGTCTTCACCGGTAGTCCCAATCCAATGCCCCTTTTTCCTTCATCCACACTGGTCAATGATTTTTCGAGTGCAAAAGTTGTGTCAGGAGACACAATATGCTCTGAAAGAGCAACTGTTTGTTAGGTTTAAGGAAATCAGATCAGACCAGTGGCAGAGTTAATGCTGTTACGATAAGTAACAAAAACATAGAAAATCATAGATGAGGAGAAAAGGCGTTTACAGGCTAATCAATCATACACAACTCAAGTACCCAGTGTTGGGTCAGATTACTTTACTGAATATAGACTACACAGCAATTTCTGAAATCAGTAATATAGTCCATTGGATTACAATGTTCCTTAATCTGAGTACTTTTGGATTACTTTTAGATTACTTCAAAATAATAGACTCAACAATTAAATACATTAAATAAAAAGACACTGCCACAAAACTGTGTCAATGAGTGATAGATAATTAAGGAATGTGTTTGTGGTCAAATTAGAAAATACATATTTTAGTAATATTTCAACCTCGAAATGGTATTTTCAATCTGGAAATGGATTTCCACGACACTGGACTCATTTTGTCGTGGCACGGCTCATTTTGTCTAATGTAATCTGGTCTGATTACAGTTGCCTACTTGATTTTTTGTAATCTGATTACATAATCCAGATTACTTGTAGCCTAATCATACCTAACCCTGGACATATCCGACTTTCTGAAGTCTTCTGGGGCAGGCTATGGCAGCATCTTAATTACATAGGCCTAGGCCTAACAATGATTGTACTTGGGATTTTTAAAAAAAATGTTTTATTGTATTTAAAACTTTTTCCCATTACACTTTAGTGATATTATGTGTTGACCGAATAAAGCTAAACTGTATCTAGATCCTAGCGTCATTAACACCTTCGGAGCTACTGTGGTCTTTTGATAGCAGCTGCCCACTGTACGTTTCATGTGCCTTCCTTCCGATGACTCAGGCAGTGGTAATCCGTGTTTGGTATTTCACAACCCTGCTTTGGTGCCATGATCTGGCCCGCACACACATCTATATCGGGTGATTCCGGCCAGAGCATAAACAATGTAGGCTAGACTTATCATTGGTCGGGGGAATATGTAGGCCTACTGTTGTTATCTATTTTGGGGACATTAAAAATGTGTTATGTTTGGAAAAATCCAAAGCAACCATTGAAAACCGTTATAGCGTCGAAATCAACATGGAACATAATGCGTCAGTAGGCTACTATAAATTAACTTATATCGAATAAATAATAAACAAACGCACGCTAACGAACAACTAACTTCGAGATCCAGTTAGGGTCTGTTTGGTATCCCTCCCTCTCTCGTTGCCTCTTGCGCGCTCCCTCTCCGCTCCTTGCACTCAGAAGCTACTTTGCTCAGCGGTCCTTGTCGGTGCGCTCGTGAGACGCGAAGCATTCGTGCAGAGAACTTATCCGTCCCTTCTTATCTGCGTTCACTTGGGGGTGACTGTTCAAACAAGTAAGCCACACAGAAGGGACCGTGTGCCGAGATGATCGAATTAGGGGTCTGCCAATGATTCTTTATTTTTCAAGGACCTCACCGCTCCTCCCCGAAAGATCCTGATCAGCGAAGCGCATTGGAAGGGAGCAAGGGAAGAGGACCAAGAGGGCATGTCTTTCGCAAACATCTGTCTTGACATGAAATTATATGAAAAGGGTAATAATGGATAACGTTTCTGTGGCGTCTCTAAAACTGCTCAGCAACTTGATGTAGTTTTCATAAAACTTTAGATTTCGCACTGGTAACATAGCTGCGTTGATTGCCTCATAAAGGTTAAGCGTTCCGAAAATGTTCTTATCAGAAGTTAGTGTCCCCATCTAAGCGTGATTATTAAGGTTGTAAAACAATATTGTGAGCTGTTTTGGTGATACTTCAGTGGCACATGTGGTGGACTTGTCGTTGCGATGAACTAAAATTAACTAAAATCAGTAACATTGGCACTCATTCTCTCAAAGGGTCAGAACTTCAAAGATTGCCACCGAGCCTCAGATAACTTTGAAACGGGAACTGTAGTTTTCCTTCAACCATGTTTGTCGCTGGTCGACTTTTCTCTTGTGGCACAGATCAGGATGTGTTTGTTTATTTAAACGGCGGGGATTTGGTGTTGAGATAGGTGACCCATAGACGAACTGATCTGTGTTGTGCTGCCAAAACCTCAACGCTTGAAGCTGTGGTTGCACTGCAGTATAGTCTAAGACACTCATTAGTTTCCCATTTGCTAGCATAGGTAACTCGGTTCCGAAGTCCGTCAACAATGACTTTGATTGCATTTCAGTTTCATTGGCTGATTATTAAATAGTGCATAGGGCATTTTATAGACGGATCGTTGTATTTCATTCAGTTTACTTTTATGATTCTGATCATGTTGGGAAGCCCTTCCAATAACGGTGGCATTAGGATGCTGGTTCCCCCGGCTCCAACTGACGATAGGCGGGTTGAATTTGTCGCTCTCACGGCGGTTCATACCGAGAGAAGTGAACCGTCTACACCGGAACGGGGACACCCCTCTCATCGCACGGGGCTATTGGGGACCCCATTGCCCGGGCCTCCAGGGCCACGAGCGAACACTGCAGCATCCAATAAGCGCTACAGAAAGTTTCAAAATTTCATGTATAACGTGTTGGAACGACCTCGAGGATGGGCCTTCATCTACCACGCATTCATGTAAGTATATTTATATTTTTCCGCACCTGCCTGTCATCCCCTTTTTTTCAACGTAATTATAGAAACACTAGTGATTTTGTCGTCGTCAGACCCACAACAGTTTGCACTGGATACTAGTTAGTTTAAAAAGCAAAGTTCTACTAATTGTACAAACTCCATTCAACTTCCAAAATAATACTGTTTCAAGTGGAGTCGTTCCAGGTGCATTGCGAACGAATTTTGAATTCAATTCAATTGTGCGCTACTAACAATGTCTTTGAATTAAGCTCTGTTTGAGAATATATTTAAACATAAAGACATTCAGTCTGACCATGCATTTAGACAAGCCAAAATGGTATGTCTAAAATTGTTTGTATAATTTTATGACAGGCTTCGCAATCATGACACCTGAGTGCAGAATGTCCGATGAATGCTCATTTCAGAGCTAACATTTAGTGTAAATAAGCCTACTGTTTATAAGACAATTACTACATTGATATTTAAAAATGTTATTTTGGAAATATTTCCCTTATTAGCTTGCATATAAAACTACGCATGCCAACAAATAAGGTTTTCATCTTTCCATAGCACTCAAAGAAATGCTCTTGGACACTTTTCGGTTGCAAACAATTTCATTATGTCGGCATCCATCAAAAAATCATTGCTGTGGCTTGCTTAACTTTAATGGTTCCCACATCTGATAAACTTTGACAGCCCAATACATCAACAAAAACTCTAACAGTGGTTACGTGAACCCCATTCACAGGTTATTTGGGAGTGGGTAACGGCACCTCTGTCTCTCCAACTCCAGCTGCGCAGTGTGCCAGGTGTTGTGAATAATGTATGTTTGAAAAGTGTCGAATAAGAGTTTCCTCAGCTATGTTTGGAAGTAAATTGTGTTTGCCTGCTTTGTTTAATAAGATCTTGGTGTGACAGTTCGGCGGAACAAACCTTACATCACTTTTTCTGTTTAATGAATTCCAGCCATAACAAATTGTGACTGTAAAAAGACTTCTCAGTAGAAAACGCCTGGTGCATTTAAAGTTTGAATCAGCATTTAGCATTTATTCTCACAACTATGCCAGACTATGTCAGAGGTGCAGCAATATTTCAGTCATCTGAGCAAACAGAAGCACACAACAGAACGACATATTCATTAATTGGTGAAAAAGCACCTGCAGTCTGTTGGTTTTTTGAGGGGATAATTAATATAGAAGACTTGAACTTGACCTAATCACCTCTCATCAAAGTAAAACTTGCACGGTGCACCTAGTCACACATTTCAGAGCAGCATGATTCCTCATTTTGTACAAATTCCGCTGCTTCTATTGCATCAATTACAGTAGTATTAAACATAATAAAGCCTATACTGTAATGCTAACAGTACATTTAGTCAGTGTGACAAATGTCTTGAATAATATTTTTTTTCTTTACATACAGTGTGTGTGAAAGACTCTTTGCTGAGATGATGTCCTGCCATGTGCGTCAGTCTCTCTCTATCATGAGTGCAGAGTGATGCTGCTCACTGGCACTGCTTTGCATCCTGTTATCATAATAGGGCGCTGTTTGTGATGAGTTACAGCCATCATGATGTGTCTCCACCAGCTAAAGTAAATCTTTGTCATTCGAGTGCTTTTATGGACCCCGAGAGCCGTACACAGAAATCCGTCTTGAGGTATGAGTGTAGATGGACAGTATCTGGACGGAATAAATATGTGTGGTTAATAATGCCATTGCTTTAGGGTGCTATGAGTGCAATTGAGGAACACAGCAGGGGAGGGGCATTGAGTCATTTTTTCTCAAAACTGTTATGCATGGTGGACTAATCGGGTAGGGGGAAAGGATTGAGGAGGTTATAAATTGCAGACTAACCTATTAGAGGCCACCCAACCACCCTCCCCTTGCCTCTAAGTCGTAATAAGCCACCATTGTAGGTTGAGGTGTGGGTAACGAGGTTAGAGCACACAGGTTTGCCATGTCTCCACTCTTGCAGACGGCAGAGCTTATCAGCTGTGCCCAGGGCCCGCTCTGCCATTCATCTCCATGGAGCAGCCGCGGCCCTAATGGATCTCACTGTAAATCGGCGTTATTCTCCTGCACAAGCCTCCCCTCAGTCACCATCAAAGCAGCATTGATCTCCCAACAGGCCCCTTGTTCCCCCCCCACTTCCCAAACTCCACATCCTGGTCCTATCTGAAGTTGGGTGTTCTTTTGAATTTTCTTCTTGTTATGAAATAACAAAAAAAGTCACTTTTGAGGGTTTACTAGACATTAACTGGAAACCCATTTTAGAGGGCTTAATAAAAAGCCCACCCCTACCCATTAAAATGGCGCCAATCGGACATTGTATAAGGGAACGCTACTCTGTGCGAGCTAGGCTAAAAGTGCTCTAGAGTGGCGAGCAGTGATTAATGGCTGGGGAGGTGATTTTTTTTTAGACTGGGTAAATATTTTCCTTACGGTGGAGAACTCTCTCCCTCGGCTTGAAAAGGCTTTTCAAAGTCCAGTCCGCACAGACGAGGGGGACAAGAGTCTCAAGACCTGGGGGGTTGAGTCCTGACATCTCCTCCTTCCTTGTCTTCCACGGACGGATCCAGACCAAACAAGAACTTCAAAGCTCTGCGGAGTCCCCCTGTGTTCCCAGAGCCTACCAAGGGTGCTCTGAAGTCCTGGTGGTCCACTAGCGGTGTCGCTGACCGGTCTGGTGGTGATGTGAGGACAGGGAGAACCCCTGGTGTGAAAGGAAGGGCCAACCCCCCACACCCCTTTGACATGTACAGCACAGTGGGACAGTTGGACGTCAGTGGTCAATTACTGGATAGGGACGTGTTGGACGTCAGGGGTCAGGGTCGGTGACAGCTGTCCACCCCCGCTTTTCCCCTCTCCCCTATATCCAGTGTCCCCAGTCTGTCCCTCCAGAGGGTTTCTGAGGAACACGCAGATGCTAAATGCACGTGCGCACAAACTCACATTGACAAACACACACATACACACACACACACACACACACACACAAACACACACATGCAAATGTGCTTACACAAACACACGTTTTTAACTGACCTTTTGTTCCTCCTGCTATTCATCATGGAGACCAAACTGGACATTTGTAACAGAAGCATCCCTACACAAGTGCCCTTTTCAATTTGAAAAAGAATCATTTCACTCCCCTCATGCTCACATCAAGTCATTGAATGGGCTGGCTGCAAAGGCCAAAGAAAAAAAAATAGAATGACAAAAAATGGGGCTCCAGAGATATTTTTACATGATCACAGCATTTCATGAACAAAGCATTCGGACATTGCTGTATGCTGCTTTTGGGTGAACTTACTCTTTTTATGTTCCAGCTCTATTTGAGTGTTGGTGAATGACTGTGTTTATGTGTGTATTATTCAGGGGCGCTGCTAGACAATTTGGGCCTTATGACAGACAATGATTCTGGGCCCCTCGATAATATATAGTATTATTGGTGGGCGGGGGGAGGGGGGGGGGGCACTCTCTGGGGGCCTCCTGTCAGTGCTGGGCCCTTAGAATCATCCTAACCACCCTCCCCCATCCCTCGCGGCACCCCTAGTATTAGAATGTGTGTTCAAGGTTTGTGTGCAATGTTGAACCGGTGAGGTGTGCTCTCAGAACAAGTTGACTGCACTGCTAGTTGCTCTACAGCTGTTACCTGTTAGCTGTTGGTGCCTGACAGAAGGGTCCTCTCACATTTCATAGGTCATTATGTTTTTGCATTCATGCCATGAGCTAAAGAAGTGGGCATTGTGGGTAAAAATAACATTGGCTGAAGGTAGAAGTTATCTTAGGTCAGGTTTTCCACTCTGAAGAGGCTTGTAGATATGACCTTAGGGCATGTTAATGTTTGCCTATCTGGCCTTGACATATTTATATGGTAGTTAATGGGATGAAAAATGCAGCACTTTGTGGCACTGAGTTAGCAGTAGTCTCAGAGAGCAAGAGGTACATCGGGGCAGTGGTTGGGCTGATGGACCAGGACTGATGAGTGTTTGTTACCTTATGTAAGCTAATCACAAGCCCAATGAAGGCAGAACTCAAACTGTAAGCACCTCTCCAACCAAAACAGGAATGGTAAATTGTGCTTTGGTCAAGTTGTTGGCAGGTTTTACAACAACATTCAGCCAAATTTCAGATCAATCCAATGCCAAATTTCAACTCACTGCCTCCAGACTTATTCTCTTTGCACTGAGGCATTTGTGGCTCCCCAGCACAAAGAACCATAGTATTTTAAAGCATACTTATTAATGTAATGGTTCACTGCATGTTGCATGGCATGAAATCTGTTATTGCCATGTAGTAGATCACCTTGGTCTTAAAGTCAGAGAGAATGGCCTGGTCTTATTGACAACCACATGGGGCTGGGGGACCTGGGCAAGCCAAGGGTGTATGCCATCGCTGCGCTGAAAACGTACCCAGTCCCTCCCAGTCAGCATGTAAAGTGCACAAAGGGAACAAAGTGGTCACAGCAGATTTAGAGTGTCCACTGTGTTGAGCTGTGAGGCCTTAGTGATGATGGATTGCGAGAAGTGTTTGTTTAAAAAAGCTGCTCTAACGAGACGTAACGGATTGCAGGTGCATGTAGTAATTGTTTGCAGGTGACGGTGGTTTGCACGGTCCCACGTCTGGGATTGAGGTCCATTGTTTTTCGCAGACGGTTTGATGTTTACAAGCATGCGCTGTCCACGGTACTGAATTTTGTCTCATTCACTTTTCAACTGTGGCGTCATGTGTGGGAGGAGCAGGGGGGTATTCCAAGTACGTGGTTTAGTGTCAAACCTGGGTAAGGTAACTCAGAGTAAGTGGTAAACCTCCTACAACAAGAGCCCTATGGTATTGTTTTGTTAGGAGAATGAAGCCATGCAGTTCTTCTATTAGGAGGTTTACCACCTACTTTGAGTTAACTAACCCAGGTTTGTCACTAAACCACGTACTTGGAATACCCCCCTGGTCAATATCACTGCCATGCGTTTGTGTTCAGGTTGCACCATGAGCATGTTGAGGGTATGGCAGTGTCATGGAAATGTCTTTCTTCATAAGGCATGCTGAAACATGCAGGGGTCTAGAAAGTTTAGTCGTTAATAACCTATGATTTAAATCAGCTATGATTTATGGTTGCCCAAGTAAAGTAAGTATTTTGACTACAGCGGTATTGTCCATCATTCTTTGGATAACAGTATTCGTTGAAAATGACAATATGTGGTGGATATGTTGACAGAATGTAAACACTGTGAATTTGCTGGAAGTGATTATTTGCACATTATAGTGAATCATTAATATTTGACATACTTCTTGTATCCCTGATATGCCTATAATTATTATTTTAATTACTTTAGGTGGATATTGTGTACAGAAGCAAATATTTTACAGTGATTTTACAGAGATTCATCCAGAGAACTAGGAGAGGGGCGCGATTTAGACATTTGGTGCACACACTGCAAAAAGGAATAATTAGATACATCAACAGAACAAACACAACGACAGCTCAAATTCCATCACACAGGTTTCTGATCGTAAAAAAGAGGAACAATTATATAGCATAAAGTGACGGGAAGTCTGAAAGAAAAGCACAAGCTATATAGTTCCAGTGGAGGCGTAATGTATAGGCTGAGGAAAGGTGATCCATCAACCCACGGACGCGCTGTCATCTCTGGACAGGTGATAATCTCACCACAGCAAATGCTGACGGCAAGAGCAGCAACAGGCACTGTGCCATGGTGAATACTTTCAGTACACACCACGGCCAAGCATGGACATCTGACCACAGTGATATCTATGAACAAGCACGCCAGGAAACACTCCTTTAACAGATGTGGTTTACAGGGTATTAGAAAGGATTATGAAGGTATAGAAACCTAAAAGGAATGAAAATTATGTCATAATAGGAGCCGTGAACATCACCAGTACAGCTGTCTGAAGCACAGAGCAGCTGATGTACTGTGCAGGCAGTGTGCAGTGTTAGTACATAGAAATCTGCTGGAATTACCGTATATGTAATGCTGGGATGTTGAGAAATGTATGCTGTGTATATTCTGCTAATCTACTGTACACAAGCCAGCCACGCACCGATTTTGTGGTCCTGCCAGAATCTGCTTTAATAATCACACTGTAAACCTGTCCTGAGCTATAAATTCCAGGATCAGTCAGGTGCTTTAAAGAAAGCTTTACAATACATTTCAGAGCGTGGAGTGCCATACCAAATATACAGCACAAAGTGAGTTTATCCAAAGCGTGCCTTAGAGTTCACAATTAAAGCTGACATCTTAATGCTCAAGTGGCTCTCCTGGCTGCTGTTCCTGGAAGCCGCCTGCCGTGGGGTTGGTCTTTTTCACGGTGAGACCAGCAGAACCGCCCTGGGAACAGCACCGGAGGTCACCCACAGAAAACAGCTTATTCTACATGGGTAGTTAGACGCTTAAATGTTTTTGATAAGAGTTCAAATGTTTGGGGGGTGGGGGTTGGGGGTTGGGGGAGAGTAATAGATGCATGGGGTGGGAACAGTGGCATTTCCCGTGTGCTGTGACTGATCTGTGTGATGTGGATGTGTTCTTTGACTGCCCAACTCCTGGTGCTCTATCTTCTCACCCCAATAACCCCATACCGCACCTCCTGTAAAGTCTTCATAACACTTCATATTTTGGAGCCAGGAGCCAGCGCTCTCTCTCTCTCTCTCTCTCACTCTCTCGCTCTCTCTCTCTGTGTATTTGGGGGGTTCTACTGATACTGAATCCTGGTTGTGTGTGTTTCTTGTGTCTGTGTGTGCACTTGCATGTCACTAAGCCTGTGTCTCTGGGTCTGTCTATGTGTGTTTTCAGCACATGTGTCTGTGTGTCCGTACATGCCCTGTAGAAACAGTGGCGGATGCCTGGGATTCAATCGGATCAAGTTTGTTCAGCAGTCGTGACCTTCAACCCGGGCCATTTACATTTGCATTTGCATTTATAGCAAACAGATCCTTTGTGTCCAGCGCAACGTGGCCCGTGTCCTCGGCATTGTACCGCACCGCGCCACTCCTCTCCGCTCCCCTGCGGTAAACGAACCTCCGGTGGTGCCAGTCAGCGCTAAGCCCCCCCCCCCAGACACACACATGTATGTACACATGCACATAAACATACAAATGCACTCAGAGACAAACACTCACTTTATTATTATATTATATATATTATATATATTATGTATTATACTACATAATATTTTACTATTGATCACGTGAAAGCAATATACATAATATCCTTGGTTGGCTGTTTTTTTTGTGTTCTATTGTGTTCCAAATTTCAGAAAAGAATTTTCCTACTTTTCTCCACGTTCTCCCCAGAGTGCAGGTCTTACCAGAATAGAGCTCAGGAAGGGCCTTGTCTAGAGGAAGAGCGTCGGGCTGAAAGAGATAAAACTGAGAGTAAGGGATGCAATGACAGAGAGAGAGAGAGAAAGAGCCAAAAAGAGAAACAGAGTGGATCAGAGGGAGAGAGTATATTTTATTAGGTGCACATACAGTAAGTGGTTGAGTCGCAGTCCTATTTCAATTCCAGCTGTGTTTGATGTGTGTTGTTTTTTATGTGCTTGCTGTAGTTTTGGTCATATTCGAGTTTCGTGCCAAAATCTCAAAGTGGGATCCGCAAATAACTCCTGTCCGAACCAAGAGCTCAACAGCTCAGAGTGCTACACACCTCACTGGACTCCTAGTTAATAAATATATAAATAAACAACACATTCCACACACTCTCCCTCTCACACACACATATACACATACACACCCTCACTCAAACAGAGGTATTGCGTGTGCGCGAAATGCCTTTAGTGCTTTCTGTGCTGTTACTGTGTTTAATAATGCATTGTTTGTGCTTTTAAAGAAAATTATGCTGCAATCATGATCCCATGGGGGATACGAGCCCTTCCCCCCCGCCCCCTGTCATCGATTTCCTGTGCACTTGCAGCTGTGTGCTTTCATATTACCTGCAGATGAGCCCTGTTTCCCGTGTATACAAGGATGGATTATTGCACGGGCCTACCGGGCCCAGGCCCAGGGGCCCAAGGGGTCAGGGGGCCCTGAAGCCCAAGCCTTTGCATGGAATCATTGCCTCAATATCAACAAATCAGGATGTAGGCTATGAATCTGATTGAATTTAGTATTGGCCATCCCCAAAATGCACCAGAATACAGGAAATCACATCAAACAAATTAAAAATGTTCTGGGGGAGGACCCCCAAACCCCTCGACAATACGACAATAAGTGGGAGGCCCTTAATACATCTTGGCCCAGGGGCCCGAAAGTTCATAATCCGCCCATGCGTGTATAACCGAGCCATCAACACGGAGCGCCCCGCGTTTATTACAGCGCGTCAGCAACGTTGCGAAGATTAGCCTCTTCACTGTAGCCTTCCTCCTTTCACCTTGCTTCGGCTGATCATCTTGTTTTGTGTTTTTTTGTCATTGCCTTTTGTTGTGTTTTGTTTTTGTTGTTGTGTTTTGTTGTTTGTTGCCTATTTGAACAGCCTCCCGTGCAGACTTGCCAACTCAACAGTGTTTGTTTTCCTGTCATTTACCTTTCCCCCCCTCAATTAATTCTTCTCAATCCCCCCCCCCCCCCCCCCCCCCCCATCATGCCTCTAATGTCTAATGTTTTCACTGGTTGGGGTTTCTACATTGGCCATTTCCTCCCTCCCCCTACACGCCTCTCTCCTCCTCATTGGCTCAGGCCTAACCCCACATGCCTGCACTGCGTGCTTCTGTACCAATGTCCAGCCTAGTGGCCTGGGAATCTCCCCTGCCTGTAACCTTCTATGGCTCGACCCAGCCCCTGATCTATGGGCCTGGCGATGGTAGGTGATGGATGCTGTTTATGCCCCGCGTGCCCTCAGATCCTCATTATTTATAGATGGGAGAGGGAGATGCTCTCGTGGGCTCGGCTGGGACGGTCCCAGTGCAGCCAGCCCTCGTCCACGCAGAGCCAGAGGGTCGGGTGGCGTTCAGCCGCGCGTCTGGAACGATCTGTGTGCTTACGGACGGTCATGGTCAGGGCAAGGCATATGTGTGTGAAGACCAGTGAGTGAAGGTCCTGAACTGTAAGGACTACAGTTTGAGTTAGTTTATGCCAAGGTTCTAGGAACCTTTTTTTTTTTTTACCTCTGAATAGAAGCTATTTCATTTTGTCTTCATATGATTGTAAAGGGTGTGTGAAGTTCCAGTAAAGGTTATACTTTAGAGCCCAGGCCTGGAAAGTGCCATCGAGAACCCTGGAGGGCCGTTCAGGAGTTGTTTCTGAGAGGGTGGATCGCAGTGGTCGGTCGGACGTGCGGCTATAAATAAGGAGAGTGTTCTTGAGTCTTGACCACGATGCAACCAAGCAAAATTCCCATGGCTCTTTCAGGCCATTTTCACAAAGCAAACCGCTCCCTGGGAGTGTGTAGGATGTGTTAAGATGGAGCACTGAAGTTTGGAGATTTGTCGTTGTTGTTTTTAGTTGTGGTCGTGGTGTGTGGCCTTGATGGCTTTCAAAAGCCGGATCAGATTTTTGTGACAAGTCCACTTTGAGCATGTTTGTTATGTGTCGTAAAGCACGACAAAAAAATAAAATAAAAAAAATGCACAGCAAAAAAAAAGGGGGGGAAATTCTGGAGCGACGAAAAAAGAAGGAAAACAAATGTGTTGGACAGTCACACAGCTTTCGTTCCATGAATATTATATCACTCTTAAAGAGCATCGGAAGTGTGCATTTTGAGTTTTATGTTTTCAACTTCCAAACAGCATTCGAAAGGGTGGTTTTATTGATGACTAAGGTAAATGAAACATGCTGATGATGGAGGGAGGGGAGAGGGTGGAGGAGTGCAGACTGATGGTGTGATGAAGAGAAAGAGGAGGGAGAAGGAGAGGAAAAAATCACTCGGTGCACTCCGTCTCCATTTAACCTGCGCTTGATTGCGGATCGGTCCGGTTTGTTTCTCGGCCGGCCGCTTTATGAGCGTTCCTCGGTGGGAGTATGTAAATTCAGCTCCATTAAGGACGCATCATGAGCCCGACCCCACCCCCCCCCCCCTCTCGCTGGCCTTACCGGGTATTATCTCCCATTCTCACACACCCGTTTAAATTGGTCACTGCTCGGCATCCTTCTTTCCAGCTCTCTTTTACTCTCTCTCTCTCCCTCTCTCTCTCTCTCTGCCCTTTTCTTCACTCCTGTGAATGGCGAGCAATGAGCCCATGTTGCACCTTTAGAAGCGGAAACTTTCTGTGTGAGCAACGAAAGGGCATTTACTGTAGCTTGCTCATGACGGATGTCCAGGGACATTCAGTCTCACACACACACACACACACACACACACACACACAGATACTTTCTCTCTCTTTCACACACAGAAATACACATAGATACACTAGACACACACACACACACACAGACACAGACATAAATACACACAAACACACACACACATGCACATTCACACTTTCACTGACTCTCATCTCTCAATCTACACAAGGAGCGCACAGTGTGGAACAAGCTGACCCAGGGTGAGAGTGAGAGGACCAGACAACTTCCCCTTCATTTGTAGCCTTTCCCTCCGAGGCCCCTGGGTGTAGATTGTGTTATTCCTGGGTGCTGGACGGGCGTCAAAACAGAGAACACCAAAGGGACTAAACACCACCCTCCCCCCTCCCCCTCCCCCAAATAAACTGACCAAAGTGGAAAGCTCTGAAGTTTTGGAGAGCTCCTGTGCTGTGTTGTACCCACTGTCAGACACCAACCACATCAAGCATCAAGGCTCCGTGCAAGCCTGTTTCTCTCTCTCAGTCAACACTGTCTGGTCAGTCTTAAAGCAACGCTTTGTAGAGCGTCTCTGTTGTGTTTCACCAACAGCTACCGTGTGCACTTGACGCAGTGCAGGACTGGACTGATGGCCAGCAGACCTGGCGACAGAGTACAAAGCGACGGAGAGCAGTGGAACAGGGACGTCATGTCACATGGCACAAGACCGACGAGGAGTTTAACACTAGTTAGAGTTAAACAGGAACAGGAAGCCTAGTGACATAGAGCTGGGAGATAAGATATGGAGATCCTTATCCTCTAGTCGTTCTTCTTCTGATCATTTCCCAGGAGCTGTTTTTCTTGTGATTCGGGTTATTTTAAAGTTTAAATGTGTCTAAATTCTCCTTTCCCTTTTATAGGACACGTCAAGTCTGCTTACAGTAACATGGAAAATCGTAACTGAGATGTAACACCACAGCCTTGCTTCTCTGTAATGTGCCTAGAGATTGTGGTCAGTGATTAATGGTGGCGTACAAACCACAGCTAATTGAATTGAGCACAGGTCATCAGACGTCACAAGGTCAGTGAGCCATACAATTACATGAGGAAGATAAGACAAAAGTACCGGTACGTTGTTGCCAAAAGAAAATTCGGGAAGGCAGAAGACATGGGAGTGCAGGAGACAGGGGGGCACAAGAGACACTGGAGGAGACATAGAGACGGTTTGTGTGGGGAGTGAGTGAGTGAGTGAGTGATTCAGCAAATGAGTGAGTGAGTGTGTGAGTGATTCAGCAAATGAGTGAGTGAGTGAGTGAGTGATTCAGCAAATGAGTGAGTGAGTGTGTGAGTGATTCAGCAAATGAGTGAGTGAGTGAGTCAATTAGCAAATGAGTGAGTGAGTGAGTGAATCAGCAAATGAGTGTGTGAGTGATTCAGCAAATGAGTGAGTGAGTGAGTGAGTGATTCAGCAAATGAGTGAGTGAGTGAGTGAT
>NW_027468685.1:13254468-13271968 GCF_046254945.1 Alosa pseudoharengus | reverse complement strand
GGGTTGGGGTGATGGGGAGGTGCGAGTAAGTGTGTGTGTGTGTGTGTGTGTGTGTGTGTGTGTGTGTGTGTGTGTGTGTGTGTGTGTGTGTGTGTGTGTGTCTGTCAGGCCCCAAAAAGCCCTGAGTGTGGGCTTTGCTGGCGGTGCTGCTCTTGTCGGGGTTGTTGTTGTTGTCACGCAGTCCCGTGTTGTTGCCATTGCCGTGCGGTGGCTGTAGTGTGCGTCGCCGTGCAGTTTGTCACCCTCCTTTCAAAAAGCACCCGCTCTGTTTGCTTAGTTTGTCCGAATAGTACAGTGGCGCTTGGCACAGGCTCCAACCCCCCCCAACCCCCCTCCCCCCCACCCCACCTGCCCACCTCCGGTGCTGCAGGTTTTGACAACTCTGGGAGGCCCTGGTGGCGCGGTGCTGCGCAGTGTGGGGATTCTGTTTCAGTGTGTTCGGCCTAATGAGCTCCATCCTGTTATGGAGCCAGAGAGAGAGAGAGAGAGAGGGGGCCTCGTCTTTGACACATGGAGCCATATATCTCTGGTCGAGAGCGAGCATCTTGTGTTTTTCTCTAGCCACCGCAGTGGCTGGGTCAGCCCACAGAGAGAAAGACAGAGCGAGAGAAAGAGAGAGAGAGAGAGAAATAAAAAGATAACAGAGAAAAGAGAAGGGAAAGAGAGAAAGAGGTTGTGTTCCTGCCCCAGTGTGTAACCCAATCCGCTTGGTGTCGGCACCCCCTAATCTGCCCTAAGTTATGTTTATGTAACGCGGCTTCGGTCCGGCTGGACTCAGAGGTCTGCGTGGCAGAGATGGGCTGCTTTGGCTGTGAGCTCAGCGGCTCCGGGGTTATTTCTGTGCCCATGAAACCATGCAGTGGCAGGCAGGCAGGGAGACAGGGCAGGGACGTTTGGAGACCGGCAGGGAGGGAAGCAGCGTTTGCAGCCAGACATGGCAGCTGACCCCGCCCCCCCCCGGGCGCTCGCGCCTCACCCATCCCTTGGGGCCTCTGGCACCAAATATAAGCACTCTTCCCTGAAAGGTGGAAGCGGCACGTGGTGGACATAAACGTTGGTGGACATGGGCGCGGGCATGAGAGAGCCGTAAGCCACAAGGAGAGGCTGTGGACAACAGGCGTGGACAGTGAACATGCAGTAAATATACTGTCTGGACTGTCTGAGAATATGATACCCCCCCCACCCCACCGCCACACACACACACACACACACACCTTTCCACCCACACATACCTTCACTGGACCTCTGGCTTTTTGGTCAGAGTCATTCTCTGCCCCTAGTTGCATTTGGATGGCATTTGTGAATGGTTCCTGGGCCCTGAGAAGAGACAGTTTGTGAAAATTAGGACACATGCGTCAGAAAGAGAGTGCCAGTCATGCGCTAGTTCCTGCCAGGAACTGTGGCACCGGTGACAGGAACCTTTCACGACCCAAGATGCATCACTTACCAGAACCGTAAGGCTGCAGAGTGCACTCTCTGTCTCTGAGTATTAAACATTGTTTATATTCATTAAAGACAGAGTCTGCAGGGCTCGCTCTCTCTCTCCCTTCCCCTCTTTCCCTCTCTCTCCCTCTGTCTCTTTCAGTGTTTTCTGAGCGAATGTCGGTGTGTATGTATGTGTGTGGGTGTGTGTGTGTGTGTGCGTGTGTGTGCGCGCGTGTGTGTGCGCGCGTGTGTGTGTGTGCGTGCCTGTGTGTGTGCTCTCTTTGTCTACTGACTGCGCTCATTGCTTACAGCAGTTATCTCAGTATTTATTTAAAACTGTCCTGAACCATCTGCACAGCTCCTCTACTGTGATAAACCTGCACTCCACATTCAGTCACATTTTCCCCACTGACATGGCCAAACTTGGCCAAATGTCTAAAATAGATACATGCCCACTGCAGTCACTATCCATTGTAACAGTTTGGAATTGATATGAATTTGGTTCCAAAACGCTATATCCACCATTTTAATGAATTTTCATAAATTATATTTTTATGTGATATCCAGTTTATGTAGAACATGAGAGAGTATTGGGGAGTTATGTTACTCATGGCAGTACATCAACTATGGGAAACTCCCATAAAAGTGTTCACCCTCATATTATACCATCCAGTTGTGCAAAACAGGTGTGTAAACTTGTGTAAAATTGTAAACCCAATTTTGTCGTTGTGTAATGGAATACACCCGGTGCCTGGTATCAAATAAACAAAGCAGTCTTGTCAGCTGGCAGCTCGCTTTCTTTTTTTAAAGTATGATAAACATAGTCATCACATGGGCTTGTACTGATTTACATCACACCTTCCCTGTCCTTTTGTTGTGTCAGACTATGCTGCATGTTTCTGATTCAGTACGTTGTTACTCACTCTCCCACGACGTTTAAATGACACCGATGAGTAGGCAATGGCATGGTGCTCTAAAACCAAACAAAAGAAATCAGACCACAGCTGATGTCCTCATATCAAACATGTCTGCCGTCATGGTGTATTTCTGATGCACTTGTGCACAAGGCAGGCGGATGGTAGGTGAGTTGGCGAGGTGGGTGAGGGTGGGCGAGGACGGCTTCAGTGGAATGGCAGCCCCTTCGTCCCTTTAAACCTGCGGCCGCCTGAAGTTCATCAGGCGTGGGACATGCTGCCGCTGGCTGCGCTCTGTGCATTAGGCTGTTTGATGTGGCCGTGATTTAAAGCTCAAAACAGAATGGTGTTTGGAGCGGAGAGGTCTTAGTGCTTGTGTACCCTAATAGGGCCATGGGCACAGGGAACCCCTGTCAAGCTCAGCGTGACACTTTCAGCTGGGATGTCCCAGGACCCCTCTCTCTCTCTTTTCTCTCTCTCTATCCCCCTCTCTCCCTCCATGCTTCTCACTCTCATTCTCTTTGCCTCTCTTTCTCTCTCTCTCTCTCTCTCTCTCTCTCTCTCTCTGTAGCCATGTGTGCTGTATTGTAAGTCCTGGCTTAAGTGTTGTTAAGACCGCTTTAATTTATAATGGCAGGTTCTGTAAACATGGTGGAAAACTTCACCATGGCGACGGAACTAAAACAAATTCATAATATGGAGCAGTATTTATAAGACCAAACAGGCTTCCCTGGTGTTCTACTGTGGTGTGTGTGTGTGTGTGTGTGTGTGTGTGTGTGTGTGTGTGTGTATGTGTGTGTTTAAATATGAATCCATGTGGGAATATCAGTGTGTGCATTCCTCTGTGTGCCTGTATATGTGCATTGTACAGTATGCATGTGTTTGTGTTCCTGTCAGTGTGTGCTACATGTGTGTGTGTGCGTGTGCGTGTGTGTGTGTGTGTGTGTGTGTTTATGTGTTTACATCATACCTATGGCTGATGTAATGGAATATGAGTGGAAGCCTCCACAGTAAAGAGCATGACTGTGCACTGGTGCTCCTTGGCTAAAGACTCTCCCATTTCCTCTGTCTACACACACAGTGGCTCTCAACACTCTCACCCAATCTGTTATCCCCTGCACTTATTCAATTTGAACTTACTGCTGCACTCAGTGCCCCGGCCCCGCACACTCATACACAAAAACATGCTCACAAACATGCACACACACACACACACACACACACCAGCGCCACAGCACTCCCCTCATCTCCGCTGTATTGCTGGCTGATTCCCTGACTCTGCACTAAGTCCTGGTTAACAGGCTCCATTATGGAAGGTACGGCGAGGGAAAAAAGCACATCGCCTAAAGGTCAACTGAGCTCTCCCTCTCCTCTACTCCTCTCCTCTCCCTCTCTCGCTCTCCTCCTCTCCTCTCCTCTCCCTCTCTCGCTCTCCTCCTCTCCTCTCCTCCTCTCCTGTCCTCCTCCTTCTCCTCTCCCTCTCTCGCTCTCCTCCTCTCCTCTCCTCTCCCTCTCTCGCTCTCCTCCTCTCCTCTCCTCCTCTCCTGTCCTCCTCCTTCTCCTCTCCCTCTCTCGCTCTCCTCCTCTCCTCTCCTCCTCTCCTGTCCTCCTCCTTCTCCTCTCCCTCTCTCGCTCTCCTCCTCTCCTCTCCTCTCCCTCTCTCGCTCTCCTCCTCTCCTCTCCTCCTCTCCTCCTCTCCCTCTCTCGCTCTCCTCCTCTCCTCTCCTCCTCTCCTGTCCTCCTCCTTCTCCTGCTCAGACTGCAACCTCGGCTGCTTTGGTTCCCTTCCCACTCTCTCGCTGCAGGACTGCACTGGTACAGGTTTTCACTACTTTCTTTTCTCCTTTTTCACTCGTTTACTTTTGCTCCCCTCTGCTCTCAGCGTCTCGTGCAGAGTAATGAGGGTACCTCACAACAAGAGTCATTATTTGAGTTTAACCTTGTTTGTGTGTGTGTGTGCGCGTGCATGCGTGTGTGTGTGTTTCTGTGCGTGCGTGTGTCTGTGCGTGCGTGTGTATGTGTGTGTGTGTGTGTGTGTGTCTGTGCGTGTGTGTGTGTGTGTGTGTGTGTATGCGTGTGTATGCGTGTGTGTATGCGCGCGTGTATGCGCGCGCGTGCATGCGTGCGTGTGTGTTTGCGTGTATGTGTGTGTGTGTGTCTGTGCGTGTGTGTGTGTGTGTGCGTGTGTGTGTGTGTCTGGAGTGTACAGTATGTACGAGCTGGTTAATGTTCGGTGTCTGGATGCTCTTATCTGAGCTCTGTGAATGATGTCAGTGTCTGCACCATGAGATCTCCCAGATGATGGTGTGCCCCTCTCCCTCTCTCTTTCTCAAACACACACACACACAGATACAGTACATGCTCTCTCTTTCTCTCTTTTACTTGTTCTTTCCATTCACCTCTCTTTCCTCTTTTTCTTCGGCACTATCTTTTTAATCTTCTTCTTCTATAACTTCCATGTCACTATACTGTATCTGTAATGATATAATTACACAATCACACCCACAATAATACATTATTTTGTCTTTGAATCCCACTACCTGTCTTATTTTTGTCTATCGCTTCCTCTCTCTCTCTTTCTCTCTTTCTCCTCTTATCCCCTCTTATCAGTCACCTGTCAATCAAAGTGTGTCTCCCCCATAGGGTCACCCCCATCCAAAGACAGAGACTACTGTCAGTGTTCCGGCTGCAGGTTCTCTTCAGGTTGTCTCCGGTTGCAAAGTAAGGGTCAGAGAGAGAACCTATTAAAGACGTTGGCAGGAGACAAGTGGCAGGATGAAAGTTGGATAAATAATTCAGACGAGTGTCATCTCTGCTCAGACGCTTAGTGTAATTGACTCTGATGTAAGGTAGGGACTGTAAGAAAGGTCTGGTTAGAGCCCCTTGAAGGACTGTAAACTACGTCTGAAAGAGATGGCCTCCAGACTGATTCTCTGGACCTGGCCTGGCCCGATCCGCGTCCACATGTAAACGCTGGCCTGAGTGTAGAGAGATGGTGCTGACTGGTAAATGTAGTGGACAGCAAGAGTTGCAGTGTATTGCACGGGGTGAACGCTGGGTTAATTGCTGGATGACATTTGTGTGTGTGTGTGTGTGTGTATTGTATACTATACTGTATGTCTGCATATTTCTCTGTTGGATTACACATAAGTGTTTGTGTGTGTGGAAGTATTCTATGCGTCTGCACATTGTGTGTGTGTGTGTGTGTGTGTGTGTGTGTGTGTGTGTGTGTGTGTGTGTGTGTGTGTGTGTGTGTGTGTGTGTGCGTGTGTGTGCGCGTGTGTGTGTGCGTGTGTGTGTGTGTGCCCATGATGATGTAAGCATGGTGGGGGTCCTCTGCTCTTCGTCTTGTCCTGCACACGTGCGGCTGCTGACAGGCAGGACAGTACGCTCCGCGGTGGGAGCTGGGGTCGGCCGAGTAGGCCCCCCTGGTGTCCCGTTTGAAGTCGGCCGGATAAGAACATTAGCCCGGTGATCCCCGCGTGCAGATGCACGATAATGGCAAAAGTGCTGAGATAGACGATGGCCATTGTCCACTAGTACGAGTGCTCCCTCTCTCTCTCTCTCCAAAGGACCACGAGGTTGAGACCTTCCTTGAGCTGCCCCAGCTGTTGCCAGCTTGCTAATGGGGGTATCATCAAAGAGGATCCCTCCCACTTTAAGGTCAAGGGGTTGTGACCATGGCAACGAGGGCTAACAACATACAGCAGCTGCTATGCTTGATTGTTCTCCCTGTCTGCTGGGCTGTAGGGTACTGTCTCATAGCGGTGTGGGATATGGACTAGGGGGCTGGTTTTGCGTAATACCACCATACAAATGGAACACTGATGAACTTTGCGAAACACTACTGACCTCAGTAACACATTGCACCATCACCCTAGTTTTGAATCATAAGCAAGCGTGAGGAAGGACAACTGCTCACTGACAGAAACAGTATGTTATTGGATGCATGACAGAGAGGGAATGTTCCAGTGAAAATGCTGTTATATTAAGAAATGTCAGAGTTCGAGACCTAATCCGTTACTGTAGGCATGTTTGTATGTGTGTACATGTATCTGCACTTCTAATGTATACACTGATAATGTACAGACAGGCCACATATATTCATTTATCTTGATAAGTTGACTAGCTGCTCCGCAATCACTCAACATGCTGACATTTATCCAATTGACTCTTTCCAGTCCCACTGACTTTGATTGACTTGCTTAACTAACATGTCATTGCTTGCTACCAATTGCGTAAATAAATCACTTCATGTTAAAGTAAACACCCGTTGCATCCTGTTGCTCATGGTTACCACGGAGTCCCGTGGAAGTAAGAGACAAGCTGTTCCACAGCTTGTTCAGTGGAGATGTGTTGAGAAGTTAAAGCTGTGGCTTTGTTTGCAAGAAGTAAACTCCTTTGTTATGCTTACAAATGTCAAACACCATTTATGGTATTTATGAACTATTGTAACATTGACTCACGCAGCATTTTTCTAAGGAAACAATGCTTGGCCTTCCAGAAGTTATTTTCTCTAACTTCCTTTATTGTTCCACACATATATGTATTAATTTATTAATTTATTTTTTTTATTTAAACTGCCTTTTGTTTGCAAGAAAACATAGGAGAAAAATGACCAAGAACTTGCTGCATCCACATAAGTGAAACACATTAACCTTATAGCTGTGAATGCAGTGCAGAAATAACAATAAGCTCTGCGCTTCTTCTGAGGCATCAGATAAAGCGCTGTGCTATTTTATCAGTTAGTCCTCTGGTGCTGCTGTGCTGTGCTGTGCTGTGTTCTACACCATTATTTTCTCTGTAATTTGATGACGTAGCTCCTCCAGAAGTTTCCCTCTTCTCTCTGTGTATTTAAGGCTCCTTAACCCTGCGCAGTGGACTATTCCAGTCTTCCTGAGTGCTCTGCTGTTCAGTCAGGTGGCTATAAAAACAACAGCTCAGGCCAGTGAGGGTATGTGAAGGGGGGGGGGGGGGGGAAGCACCTCAGAGTCCAGTCTTTGCCGGCTGGTCTCACAGCATTTCTGCCCGATGATGTGCTGACCACCCAGGCTGTGTGCGATCTCTGCCCTCTCTCACACCAAGTTCCTTGAAAAACACCTCAATCCAATTACGTGTCTGCCCCGAGTTAAACCAACTGGGCCCTGCTGTTGTTCTTACAGTTCCAGTTCTGAGCGATGATGAATAATCTCAATCCCTCTGGACCCTAACCCAGACAATACAATTAGACATGATGGAGCACATATCCCTACAGTATGCTCCATGCAGTGATAGCACAGTGTAGAAAAGCAGACATTTTTGCTACATGTACTACGAAATGTGGACATTGTATATGATGTGTTAAGTCAAAGTTACTTTATCAACCGTCTCTGGTTAAGTGCAATTTATGTGTAATATATTGTACTTTTTTATAGACAAGAATTTTTGAGATCTCATTAACTGCATCTCTTTTCATCTGAAATGACTCAGTCTGCTAAAGTGCTGCTGAAGCAGGGCCGTAGTCACCATAGACTTTGGGGGGGACGTGTCCCCCCCAATATTCAGACGTGACCAAAATGTCCCCCCCAATATTCGGACATAGAAAAATGAATAAAGAAAAAAAACGCTCTAGGCTATTACAGGAAACCAACAAGTCCCGCCATCTGAAATGCAATCAAATGTAAATAACGCACAAATTAGTGGCCTGTTGATGGTTTCAGAGAGAGTAGCCTACACTGTGAGTGGTTTGTCCTGGAGGTTTTGCGTTTATCGTTTGAGGCGTGCGCTATCAAAAGCTTCCTGCACCCTGCTGCGGTGCGGGCTGTCAACAATATCGCAAAAAGATACCGGTACAATTCTCACAAAACTTGTTGGAAAGGTGTAGCAAGCTGATCAGACTCAAAGGGAACTTTGAAGCAATTCCATATTGTAGACTATGTTCTTGCAATGATAGCGAAAGTGAAAAAGCGAAAGTGTCCTTTTATTTGGATTTGTGCGTGCCTGTGTCATTCATTTCTTTCACATGTCTTACAACATAAATAATGCATTCGTATGCTAGTAGTAATGTCAGAAATGAACCGGTTTATAAGCCTCTTAGAAATGGTTGTTGCATCTTGCATGTTACATTTAGATGCGCGCTCAATCGCGCATCCATGCAGGCAAAACATAGCACTCAAATGTGGCGACGGTACAATGGCGGTGATAGCCCACAGTTAATGTGAATCGCGGACAATAACCAAAGAAAGGAATTTCCACCTCCATTCACCAAATAAAGGCTGTGTTTCTACATGTTAACACAAAACGTAATTTCAGTCAGAAACCAGCCTATAAGGCATAGGGTAACTTGAGGTGAGTCAGACAGAAGAGGGACCTGACTTAATAGGCTAGACTATCTTGAATCCCATCCCTTTCAAACTACCTTAAAATTATGTGATTAGCTGCCAGAATAATAAAATCAAAATACAAAATATGATTGGGCTATAGGTCCAAACCTACGAGTAAGCATTCAGTGTAATATAGAAGTTATCAAAGATACTAGTTTGTAATTTTTTTTAAATATACATTTTGGAGACAAATGGACCACAGGTCTATATCCAGGGATGGATTATTGAATGGACCTACTGGGCCCAAGAGCTCAGGGGGCCCTGAAGCCTAAGACTGTGTGAAGTTGCTTCTCCGCCCTTCTCTTCTATTTCCGCAAAACTCACAAGTCGTCATAGTATAAAGGGTCATTTTTTTTAAGTCTTCCGGGGAAGTATGCCCCCGGGCGCCCCTATCTTAACAGGGGAGGGTTTTTTTGCATCTATGCCCAGAGGTTCATAATCCATCCGTGCCTATGTCCATCAAAAGTTTGGTATATCCTAATTGACTGACTTAACTAATGACTTGTTTGTGATTTTAATAATATTTTTGCATGGCAGGAAATGTGAATTGAAATTCTGCTATTGAAATTCACACCGCACCACAGATTTGGTCCCCCCCCAATGTTGACATCATGGCTACGGCTCTTGTTGAGAGACTAGAAATCTACAGTATGGGTCATGTAACTTTACTCAAATCTATGCTCTGTAGCATAATGTCCATCAACATTTCCCACAGTTAAGCTAGTGTGGTATCCAGAAATGAAATCCCATGTTTGAAGTCTTTTTTCTCAGCTGAAGTGAGTTATGAACAAAGATCAAAAAGCTTCTTAACCTTGCCTCGCTCTGGCTGTGAGGTTTGCTGTTCGTCTGAGCGCACTAATAACCCAGAAGGACATGACTCATGTTTAGAGCAACCCCCCCCCCAACCTACACTACATGTGTTTACACCTAGTGCTCCCCTCTCCACTCTCAAAACCTCTCTCTCTCTCTCTCTCTCTCTCCTCTCTCTCACCTGTTTTTTTTTCTCTCTCTCCAGCCCTGTTACTCTCAGACGCTCTGACTTCACTTTTTCCGCCTCAGTGTGTAAAGAGCTTTTTATTTTGCCCCGTCTGGGCTTTTTTAAGAGGGGAGGTTAACAGGGCATTGACTGGTGAAATGTCAGCACCTAAATACGTGGGTGTGTGAGTTAGTGTGTGTGCATCAGTCACTTTGTAATATACAGTGTTGACAAAGGCAAGCTCTCTTGAGCACGAGTGTGTGTCGTCTTGTTTTTCCATGTTAATGTTCCATGTTCCATTTTAATCATTTTTACATATTGTATACAAGGAGACAATTAAGTCATTAAAACAGCTAGAATGGACGGATATATACAAAACGTTTTAAAGTCTAAAAGGAGCTGACCGCAAAATTGCTGTACTCTAGCTGAAGAGTTTTCTAGCGGTGCTCATATGTGCCAGGTAGCCTCAGTCATTGACAGTGAGGTTCACAGTTGTGAGATCATAATTAGCTGACTACAGCTGATTGCAGAGAGCTTATGGGGGGCAATCATTTAATGTAGACTTATTAAGACTGATTGCCCACTCATTTCTTCACACTCTTTTTTTTACGCTCTCCTTTCCTCTCCATTTTCTCTCTGCCCATTCCTCTCTCTCTCTCACCAGTATCCTCCCTCTGTCACACACACACACACACAAACACATACATGAGCCCTGCACTCACACACACACACGCACACCCACACACACACACACACACACACACAAAAACACACACACACACACACACACAAAAACACCCGCCCACACAGCCTCCCTCATGAACTCACCCTTCGATTAAAGATTAATTACACCTCCTCTGTCTCCAGTTGGGCGCGATTAAGCACCGCTAATCTGTTCAAACATAATGTGATCTGCCAATTACCCTGAGGTGGCACGAGGGACAGACCTGGGGCATCTGCAGCAAGCATGAGACCACAACCCCCCCCCCCCGTTCCCCCCTGTTCCCCCATTCCCCTCTCCTCGACAGGAGCATAACCATGGCTATCATACTGTAACCACTGGACTTTATTAAATCCAGCATTCTTTTACTCGCCAGTGGGTTTACGATTCACAGCACATTAACAAATGCTGGTTGTTTTCTCTGCTCACGTGAGGGGGCTGAGTATGGAAAGAGCACACTGCTGTTATGAAATAAATGTAAAAGATTGCTCAATTCTACTACTTTTATATTCCCAAATGAATATTGTATATTATTTATTATATATTTATTATATATATATATAAATATATATATATAGTAGGGGTGTAACGGTTCATGTATTCGTATTGAACCGAAACGGTACGGGCGTCACGGTTCGGTGCATGAATTTACACGGAGAATACACGGTATAAAAATACATAAAACTCATGTGCGGATTAATTAATGTCATGCGCAACTAGAAAATGTAATTTCGAGAAAAATTACCAGTGCATGAAAATATAAACATACTGTATATTAACATAAAATGCAAAACAAACTTTTATTTGATAACAGTTGGCAGAAGTCATAGTTGATAACAACTGACAGTTGAAATAGCTGAACAGTTAAATAGTTAGGTAGTTTAAATAGTTAAACTAGAAAATGTAATTTCGAGGAAATTACCAGTGCATGAAAATATAAACATACTGTATATTAACATAAAATGCCAAACAAACTTTTATTGGGAAACAGTTGGCAGGAGTCATAGTTGATAACAACTGACAGTTGAAATGGCTGAACAGTTAAATAGTTGAGTAGTTTAAATAGTTAAATTATTTAATAGTGAATTATTGTAGTGAGGACATGTATTTTGAAACAGTTGTGGGCAGAGGAAATAGTAGTCTTAAGAGAGCCAGATTGTATGCTTAAAGCCTGAGACAGAGTATATAGTTTAAAAGTTGAATGTAGATAGTGTAATGGATGTTGATACACAGAAAGTTGAATGGATGTTGATAGGCAGATTGTTTAATGGATGTTGATGTATAGTTTAATGGGTGGATGAGTGAATGGTTTGATGAGGATGAATGGATAGAAAGTTGGATGGAATGTGCCTTATATCCTTGTAGAATGGAGAGACACAGAGAGAGTTGGCCTAGTTAAGCAGAAAGCAGTTGATACAGGTGCAATCAGTTTAACTGGCCTTTTGATGGGTCTAGTGAGCAGCTGTAAGTTGATACAGGTGCAAATCAAGTTAATTAGTCCATTGTGATGTCATAGTGCTAATACAAAGTCTATGGGGAAAAATAAGCTGGTTTTTATTATTATCTCAAAAAGTATAAAGTTTACAAAAGTGAAAAATACATTCCCCACGTGTCCTTTTCAAAACCTACGTTACAAAGTTTGAACGAAGTTTCTACGTTAAACGGTTGAAGCTGAATTAGACGCAGAAATTTGGTGGGAAGAATAACTAGAAAATGTAATTTCGAGGAAATTACCAGTGCATGAAAATATAAACATACTGTATATTCATAAAATGCAAAAAAAACTTTTATTTGAAAAACAGTTGGCAGGAGTCATAGTTGATAACAACTGACAGTTGAAATGTCTAAACAGTTAAATAGTTGAGTAGTTTAAATAGTTAGATTATTTAATAGTGAATTATTGTAGTGAGGACATTTATTTTGAAACAGTTGTGGGCAGAGGAAATAGGAACAGAATCTGTAGTCTTAAGAGAGCCAGATTGTATGCTTAAAGCCTGAGACAGAGTATATAGTTTAAAAGTTGAATTTAGATAGTGTAATGGATGTTGATAGACAGAAAGTTGAATGGATGTTGATATTGTTTAATGGATGTTGGTGGATAGTTTAATGGGTGGATGAGTGAATGGTTTGAAGAAGATGAATAAATAGAAAGATGGATGGAATGTGCCTTATATCCTTGTAGAATGGAGAGACACAGAGAGAGTTGGCCTAGTTAAGCAGAAAACAGTTGATACAGGTGCAATCAGTTTAACTGGCCCTTTGATGGGTCCTAGTAGTGAGCAGCTGGAAGTTGATACAGGTGCAAATCAAGTTAATTAGCCCATTGTGATGTCATCAGCCCATGTTAAGTCTATGGGGGAAAATAAGCTTGTTTTTTATTAATATCTCAAAAAGTATAAAGTTTACAAAAGTGAAAAATACATTCCCCACGTGTCCTTTTCAAGACCTACGTTTGAACGAAGTTTCTTCGTTAAACGGTTAAAGCTGAATTAGACGCAGAAATTTGGTGGGAAGAAGAAGAAGAAGAAGAAGAAGAAGAAGAAGAAGAAGAAGACTTCTGATAACAGAACAGTGCATTTTCATGCACTGTAATAATAATAATAAGAAGAATACTTCGGATAACAGAACAGTGCATTTTCATGCACTGTAATAATAATAATAATAATAATAAGAAGAAGACTTCGGATAACAGAACAGTGCATTTTCATGCACTGTAATAATAATAATAAGAAGAATACTTCGGATAACAGAACAGTGCATTTTCATGCACTGTAATTACTGTTAAGTAGCGAGAGTTACGGGAGTTCTTTTCTGATACCATAAAACTTCCAGATCAATAGGTAAGTCTAATAGTGGGATGTCATGATTCAGAATGGAAATCATACTATTCATAATTATCATAATTATTCATTATTGATTGATTACAATAATTTATTCTTCTTAAGGAATTTTAAATTCATTTTAATTTGAAAAAAGAAAGAAAAAAGCATTTGGATGTTGCCTTGTATTCTTGTATTTCCGTTCACATTTTGGAAGGGAAGCGATCCGCCTACACCCTTTTACATGGTCTTACAAGTCCAAAATATCTCTAGGCTTGATTTCACATCCTGATTTTGTCTTGTAATTGGTAGTCAGAGGGGCAAATTAATTTGACGTCTGTGAAGTAGGAGATGTGCTGTTGTGTGGAGTCTGTGATGCGTTGTCCTGTCAGTGTGAGTGTGATGTTCTTTAGTGGAAAGGAGGTGGCGTCTGTTACTCCTGTATTCCTGTCCTCCTTCAGCTGAACGTATGAGATAGGAACGGTCAGTTTCAGCCGGTCTGATATGACTACTGCAGGTTTCCACTGACCTTGCTCTTGAAAGCGGATGTGTTGACCTTCCTGCAGCGGTGACAGAGGTCTGGCTGACCTGTCGTAGTACGTTTTCTGCTGTTGCTGCTGGTGGACCCGGCTAGCATGAACTTCTCTCGAACTGACGACCTTTGGCTGAAGCTGCTGTTTTATGTATTTTTATACCGTGTATTCTCCGTGTAAATTCATGCACCGAACCGTGACGCCCGTACCGTTTCGGTTCAATACGAATACATGAACCGTTACACCCCTACTATATATATATATATATCTAATAAATATCTAATAAATAAAATACAATATTGATTTGGGAATATAAAAGTAGTAGAATTGAGCAATCTTTTACATTTATTTCATTTCCAACAGTGATTTTGCAATCTGTACCGATTTCTCTGCGAGGCCATTGCTTTGTGGGTAATGTGGACTGGAAGTTATGTGGGTAAACTCCCATCTGTCAGCAAAAGCTTCAAACTCTCTGCATTTGTACTGAGGGCCGTTATCAGGCTCAGGTATGCCATGTCTAGCGAAGGCTGCTTTAAGTTTGTGTATTACAGCAGAGGCTGTTGTGCTGTGCAATTTGTCAAGCTCAAAATACCTGCTGTAATAGTCCACTGTGATGATGTATTGTTCATTGTTCCAGGTGAACAAATCCGTAACAACGGTCTGCCATGCCCGATCGGGGATCTTGTGGCTGATCATGGGCTCCTTGGTGTTGGAAGGTCTGTGTTCGAGGCATGTGGGGCACTTTCCAACCGTTTACTCGATATGCTTGTTCATACCTGGCCAAAATAGGATGTCCCGTGCTCTCTGTTTGCACTTTTCGATGCCCATGTGACCAATGTGTATCCGTGATAACATCTCAGCACGCAGTGAAGTAGGAGCAACTCTTTGATAGCTGCAATCTTGGCTGGATCAGGCTTGACTCCATCTTTGGTGATTAGGTGCCCAAAGTAGCTGACCTCAGTGGTGCAGACAACACTCTTTTCCGGGTTGAGCTTCACTCCTCTCTTTCTGGAAGGTTGCAGCATGGCACGGAGGTTTTCATCATGCTCCTGCTTTTTCCTGCCATATATGAGAATGTCGTCCACAATTGCCATGACGGCTTGTAGATCTTCATAGGTCTCGTTCACCTTCTGCTGGAACTCGTCCTGGGCAGATTTTACTCCAAAGGGTAACCGCAGGAATCTGTACCGTCCGAACACTGTGTTGAAGGTTGTCAGCTTGGAAGACTCCTCTGTGAGCTTTATAGCCCAGTAGCCTGACTTGGCATCCATGACACTAAAGTAGCATGCTCCAGCTAACCTGGATGTGACGTCATCGAGGGTTGGTAATGGGTAGTGCGGTCGTTTGATTACCTTGTTCAAGTCTTTGGGATCAAGGCATATACTCAGCTTGCCTGTGCGTGGTTTTTCTGCTGTTACCATTGAGTTGACCCATTCGGTTGGCTCGGTGACTTTCACGATGATCTTTTGTTTCTCCATACTCATGCTCCATGCTCATCCCGCAGGCGATCATGTAAAGCAATGGGAGCTCGTCTTGGTGGGTGAACAACGGGCACTGCATTGGGGTCGATGTGAATGGTACATTCACCAGGGAAATGTCCTATTCCTTTAAAAACGTCCCTTTTGCCGGGCAGCTGTTCGCGCCGTGTGCCTTATTTCCACAGTAGCCGCAGGTTTTAGCGCGACCACGGATGTCAGCTGGCTTGTGTGCGTCATCGGATTGTCCTTTTGTTCTCTCACGCTCTCCAAGCACCTTTGTTGTGATACTGCTTGCCAATTGCATGAACCGCCTGTTCATGTGAGCTGTTGCTGCCATCTATTGTCTTAAGTTGCACTCGTGCTATTTCATAAGACCTAGCAATGTCTATTGCTTTATCGAGCGTCAAATCAGATCCGACATTAAGCAGCTTTTCACGAACTTTAGGCGAATGAATGCCGAACACTACCCGATCCCTTATCATCTCTTCACCGTTAGCATATCCACAGTCCTTCACAAGCAGCCTCAATTATGTGACAAACTGCTCAAAAGGCTCACTAGGTCCCTGTATCTTCTCATGGAATTTGTAGCGTGCAAAAATTACATTGGACTTTGGCATTACGTATGCTTTAAAACGTTCATAGTATGACTTAAAAACGTTTGCTTCTGCCTCCGTTAATGTCCATGTATTGTAGATATCTCTACCTTTTTCTCCGACCCTATCAGTTTGGTCTTTATCCTTTGATGCCTCAGAAAACATAATAGTTCAAACATATATACCACATTTTCTATGACTTCACCATACTTCAAATTAAATATTTTTTCTGAAATTATTTCACGTTTTGTGCCTTTTTTCATATTATTTGCTAGAAAGGGCATTAAATACTCTAAAATCACACTCATATATATTTTTGTGATGTTCCCAAGGTCTGAAATATAGGATTCAATAATAAAAACATTGAAATATGTCCCATGGCTAAAATTCTGGGGCAAAATAGGTTTCTCCAGTGGCAAAATTGGCGGCCATCTTGGAAAATGGCCGCCATTTTGAAAATTCACGTGGCTAACGTTATTTTTCAAATAAATGGCCTCAGTGGGATAAACATACCAAATTTTACGCTTGTTACCAGAATTGAACGATTGTTACAGTTATCTGCCCCACTATTTAGCGACACCTAACGCTAATCTGTAGCCTCGCCTTAGCTCTGAAGCTCTGATTGGCGCTTATGTTTTTTTTTGTCAGGTCGTCGGTAGAGTCCGTCAGTCATTAGCAGCACTAAGGTTAGACCCACAAGAGTTAGAGGATCCGCTGGTCTCTTTAAGATAGCAAGTTTGAGAACTTCAGTTACAGTAACGTTAGTAGGCTACAGGCGAAAGATTGGTGGATAAGATGAAACTGTGTTGGCGTTGCTCAGCAGTTGTTGGGTATGTGAGTGGAAAAAATGCTACACATATTCGAAGCCATCACCCAGATGATGTAGGCTACCAATCACTGAAACGAGGGCAAAAAAACTTCCCCTGCGCTTCAGCAGCCTTTGGATACACATACAAATAGGGCCAAAACCTATGGTTTAAATTAAATGATTTCGTAATGACAGAAAGCTATGTAAATCGCGTGGTAATTACCTTTATGTTGGGGTAACTTGTAACTTCTCACATGAGGAGCTGGTAGTGTTAAGTGCATAGACAGTAAAATAAAGTGACAATGCTAACCAGGCTAATAAACAAACCATTCTACGGTGAGTTAACGTCAAAGGGCAAAGTCACGTGACTTCTAGTTGTAGTCTGTTTATGAAATGAAAAGAACAATTTCGTTTTTTAAAAAAAGGCAAAATAGTGTGATATTTTCACAGTTAGTAGGCTAGATTATTACTTTACACACAATGAAAAATATTGAGGCAAATTGTAGACCCTTCCATATACAACTAAACACAGATGTTGAAGGTCTTGCTTAAGTGGATTTTTACAAATCTTTTTTCTATGTAATTTGCACTTTCAGAAATAAGAGATGCTGTAGGCCTATTTTCAGTTTTATAGCTGATTGTCTTATTTTGTTTACAAGTTACAGATGGAGTCTGGGTACTTATTGTACTGTTTAGCCTACATCTTACACACTTCAGGCTGTTGCAGATAGTTCAGGGAAGAGACTATATGACACTAGGTGGTACAGCCTGAGACATGTACAAAAAAAAAATGCTTTATGCATTTTTGTTTTGCTTTTCCCTCCATTGTACTGAACTCGTACCGAACCGTGATGTCCGAACCGAGGTATGA
>NW_027468685.1:13179468-13249468 GCF_046254945.1 Alosa pseudoharengus | reverse complement strand
TGTCAGGCGATATGAGGGGTCTTCAGCTTGCGTGCGGAGGGCTGCTGTTGGCACAGGCACGGCTGGGCACCCGAGGGCATTATAAGTCTCAGACGTACAGCAGCTGAGGTCAACACCGCCACTGTCTTTTCCTGGAAAAAGAGTGGGTGTGTATACTGAAGCGAGGAGTCCGTGTCTGGTGATGGGTAGCAATTCCAAGCTTTACACACAAACTGTATACAAAGAGTGATTGTGGTAATCTGCAGTAACAATCATGGCTGAAGGCATCAATCCTACATCAGATTATATTCTTCGCACAGCAGGCCGAAACAGGGTGGTCAGGAACCTGAAGCAAAGAGGCACGTTACTCTGAAGGACTTTATTTTTAGGGATAACCTAGCTCACCGTTAGCACACTTAGATGGAAAGTTTATAGACGCTTGACAGAACCCTTTCGGAAAACGATTAGAAGACCTTTCTTTGAAAACAGCAGACATTTATCTAAATAAGGGTGTTGTGTAAAGCCATTTATATAGTTAATTCAATCACATGGAAATCTAATTGAGAACAACAGATGATTGTCAGAACTCAGTAATTTGAAATGTATTAAATTGTACATTGTTTTGCTTTAACCTCCAATGTGGTCAATTTAATTAGATTTTTATTACATCAAAGTTACGCAAAATGAAATATAATGATGACAAGAATATTCCCCTCACTAATTATGGCATCAAAGATCCTTGATTACTCCACTTCAACCCTCTCTACATTGTGTATAACCAAGGAATTCAATATGTTTTGACCATAAAACCACCTATTTGTATTTGTTGCAGCATACAAACTAACAAATCACATGACAACACATTGCAATATTCATAGTGCATGTATAACATTCTAATAAAGGTATCATAAAAGCTTTACAGCAGAGTGGCCTTACTGGTAATTCCAAGAAAGCGGTCACCTGGTATGTGGCAGGCCTAAACATGAGGACAGCTACTGTAGTAGTCGAGTGGGTATTTAGTGGGTATTTAGGGGCAGCCGTGGCGTACTAGTTAGCGCTTCGAACTTGTAACTGGAGGATTGCCGGTTCGAACCCCGACCAGTAGCCATGGCTGAGCAAGGCACCTAACCCCTCACTGCTCCCCGAGCGCCGCTGTTGTTGCAGGCAGCTCACTGCGCCGGGATTAGTGTGTGCTTCACCTCACTGTGTGTTTCACTAATTCACGGATTGGGATAAATGCAGAGACCAAATTTCCCACACGGGATCAAAAGAGTATACTATATACTTATACTTAGTTGTTGTTAGCATCTTGCCACTTCCCAAAAGCTTTTCATATGACCTCTTGAGACACCCAGCATTCTGCTGAGGCCCAGGATTTCATTTCTGCCGCCCCAACCACCACCCCACCCCTTTTTCATTCTCTTTCCATTTAATTGACAGTTTTTCCCGAAATAGGGAACTCTGGGCTGACGAAAAAGCGGCCGCTCAGCTGAAATGCGATGCGCTGCACATGCTCTCTGCATGCTCTTGGATGTCGTCCGTTTTACCCACTTCATCAGTTTTCTGAGGGGCAGGCTGAGAGGAGACTGGGCAGATACTGACCCCCCTCCGCCCCACCCCACTCTGTCCCTGTGTTTGCACGGGGATGCTGAGGTATCAGTGCCAGGACTGGCCGGGGGGGAAAGTTTGGCTTTCCTCTGCAGGGTTATGTTCGGGGATGACTTTACACAGGCCATCAAAGCCCCTCAAATGCAGACTATGCACCATAGAGAGGGGAAAATTGTGCCTCTGTGTGGGTGTGTGTGGGCGCGAGTGTGCGTATATGCATGTGTGTGTGTTTTTGTGTGTGTGTGTGTGTGTGCGTGTGTGTGTCTATGTCTGTGTATGTGTCTGTGTATGTGTGTGTGTACATACCCCTATTTGCTATGAAATGCTGGGAATATATAACCTCTCAACCTCATATGTGAAAGCTGGCCAATTCTGTTGGGGTGAAAAGAAGCAATTAGTGAAAAGCCTTAATTGCACTAAAATACACTAATTATCTTCTTCCCCTCAAGCTATGAGGATTCTTCTCTCACAAATCTAATGTGCCTCCCCATTTTAGCTGACGTTGTATATTTATTGCACATTACACTGGTTCCTCCTTTCCTTTGGCAAAACGAACGAAATGACTGAATGAACTCTGTTGTTTTGAAAATATGAACTGAATACAAAAAAACACACTTACAACAGAGAGACATTGAGAAAGTGGTTTTAGGCTAATCAATCCTCAACATTTATATCCAGGAAGGAATTAGACCTTGTCCCCTGCCAAACATGGCTTTCACACGAGAGTCTTTCTTCAGAATGCTAATAAATCCACCGCTAAGCTAAATCTCCATCTGGGAACCTGGGGCCAAGTAAACCAACCAGAATTCAGAAGAGCAGACCAGCTAAAGGATTGGGCCTGGGAAGTGGCACAGGAATCACACACACACACACACACACACGCGCACACGCACACGCACACGCACACGCACACACACACACACACACATTTACACACAAATGCAGTTTGGGGCCAGAATTGCATGGTGACTGTTTGTGTTTGTGGCTGTTTGTGCTTCATTCCTAGACAGTCTGAGCTGTTTCCACACACTTCCTGTTGCCAGCTCATAACTGCGGTTTTAGTGTCAGATTCTGTCTGTGCCAGTGTCCAAATGTGGCGCTATGCCTTATGAGCCAATTATCCAAGCTTTTAGACATATGACAAGGGCTGTGTAATTACTTAACATATGTATAGACTTACTTTGTTGTTTTGGGTGACTGAATTTGGTCTGGGGTTTGCCTCAAACTAAATGAAGGCATTAATTGCAGAGCAGTCCACGGACACTTAAACTGAATATGAGAAAAGAACGGAAAATAAATAAAATAACAACACAGAAAAACATATAAATGCAGTTAATTTTAATTGGCTTATTTTGACAGGGCTGGTAGGTTGGTAGTAAGTGACACAGCTGGGTGACGTTCCATGCCGTCCTTTGCTGTTTAATTACAAGGGCACTTGTTTTGCAAGTGCACTGTTTGTGTATTATAGTATAGAGTATGTGACTTATTAAATCTGTTTTCCACTGTGTGGGTAAAGCCGATATGAAACATGCGGTTCCTTTCTGACTGTTATGAGACCACAAGAGGGCAACCCTTGGAGCACACATGCTTCCCACAGCCCCTTCACTGTGTTTGATGACTGTAATTAATACATCTAGATGTCCCTTTTGTAGACCAGTGGAGATTTTGTGGTGGGGAGAGAGGGGCACAACCTGGTGACATTGATAGAGAAGTTAAATATAAACTTTGTATATAGAACTATAAAAGAATCAAAGGGCTTAACCCATATAGCCTTGGGGAAGGTGCCGTGCTCAACTCAGCAACTCACTTGAGCTCTTACTGAATCCGTGCTGTGCTTTCCATCAACCACGACCCTTGGGAAACGACTGCAGAGGTCTGTGATGAACAGTATGTAGTGATTACATGAAGGGTGTGGGGATGAGAGTTGATCAGACTGTGTCACTGTTGGCTGTTGAACATGCACTGAAGTAAAGAGTAGCACACGACCATTTGGTTACATGAAAGCCTATTCTGAATATGTGTTTCTATGCTCGGACATATCCAAAATGTCAATGACCAAACCAAACAATAACTCAAATGAATCCTGAAACCATGCATTACCAATGCAGAATACAATGACAAAGCACAGTTGCACACAGGCTGGCTGCGGTCGCAAAAGCACCGTATGTCGTACCTAGTATCTGTAACTGTCCTACATTCGCTGCCAGTAGCCTGAATGCCAAGCCAAATAACCAAAGCAACCAAAACAAAATCATCAACCTTTGTCAAAAAATAGCGTCACTAACAGTAATCTTTGTGAGCGTTTTTCTGGGGTTATCAAGCAGACACCTTCCTTCATTGACGTTTCGATGATCTAGTTTCCTGTCAAACGTTTTGAACAGTCAGCTCCTCATGTCTGGCTGGCAGTGTTATAACTCGAACCTCCGCTGGACTTCTCTCATTTCAAAATGTAACACTTCCACCTCTCTATCTCAGCCTCCATCTCTGCAGCCTTCCGTTTCCACTCACTCAGTCTGGAGTGGTGAAGAGGTTTACAGCTAAATCACTTTAGTTTGTTTTTTCAAACCCACAAAAGTACTGTTAAAAAATATCTCTGTAGGAATAGAGTATGTGTGTTTGTGCATTTATGTCTGTGTATGTGAGTAGAGTGTGTGTATGTGTAGTTGAAACATTGGTAAAGATGTGTATACTCAAATCAGCTTATACATTACGCTTAAATTGCTGTCGGGCTGGACTGTTTGGAGTTTTAATCTCAGATTTTGAAGGGGTAGGGGGGATAGCTGATACTGTCAACAGCTGCTGTTGTCAGGCTAGACTCCAACCAAACGTGCTCGCAAATGGAGAAAGGGGAAGGGAGCTCAGGCAAGCTGGAACTCAAGGCTCGAGTTCGAGGCTCAAGGCTCGAGTTTTTGTTCCACACAAGCCTCAGCTGGACACACCTGGCGAGGGCCTTCCCCGCCTCTCCGAGTCTCCCTGACATCTCAGGCTCGGATTCCCTCCAAAGGATCTGTGCCGTTCCCAGAGACTGGCCTAGTATCCGATCTCATCCCGTCGATTTTCCAAAACGGCATGCTGTGCATTCTCAGGGACGGGAGCCACGAGAATCTCCCATTAGCTGCAACTGATGTGGACGCCAGAGCAGATTACCGACTGTCCTTTAAGCGCTCCGCCAGTGGAACGCTGCAGCCGTGGCGGTGGCATTATCAGTGTTCCACCAGTGGAAAGAGTCATTATTATGGCTTTGTTGTCATCTCAGACGGCACGGTGAACTTTGTGAGGGTCCCCTGTGGCGGTTACAAAATGTGTGTGTTTGTGTGTGTCTATGTGTGTCTATGTGTGTCTATGTGTGTGTGTGTTCTTGCAGAACTGTGTGCTCTGTCCCTGTCCTTGTTTGGTTTTGTTCTATTACAAAGACACTCTCTTGATGCCAGTATCAAGTGAAGAGTTCCAGAGAAATTACAAAAGATTGTATTTTATTTTTGCTTTTTTTGTGGAAAAAAATATTAGATCGATCCCCCCCCTCTAGTCTAGACTGTATTACCCTCATGTGGAAGTGTCTCCAGTCTGATGTGTGCAGTATTAATGAGTATTGCTGGGACTGCAAAATCCCACTAATGTTTTGTGTTTATTAGTGTAACTGACCTGTATTTTTGTCTCTCTGTGTGTGTGTGTGTCTGTGTCTGTGTGTGTGTGTGTGTGTGCATGTCTGTGTGTGTGTGTGTGTGTGCATGTCTGTGTGTGTGTGTGTGTGTGCATGTCTGTGTTTGCGTTTCAGTTTCCTGCTGGTCTTCAGCTGTCTGGTGCTGTCTGTGTTCTCCACCATCCCTGACCATCAGAAATTTGCCAACGAGGGCCTCTTCATCCTGGTAAGGGCACCACTGTGTCTCAACCCAACCAGCTGCCCTCCCTCCCTCCCTCCTCTCACACATCTCCACTCCACTCTGTTCTGCCTACTGATAATACTTATGCACAACTATATAAACACGCAATTACAAAAGTCATACGAACACTTGAGATTTGTTTGCACTCACTACCTGCCTTCCCCTGTATTTACACTTGTGGCCGTGTTTCGCTGGGCAAGTCACGTGTAGGAGCTGCTAGGAGCAAGCTGGAGTGTGCTGACTCGTACACACTACGAAGAGTCAAACATCTTTAAAGGAACCGGTCCATTTCTGTTTGACTAAAGGACGCTGCTGGTACACTATATACAGTCAGCAGGCATTTATTACCCCCATGAGGCTCCACACCTGTCAGATAGATATTAGGAGTCTGTAGCCCAGTAAAGTCTCATATATCTCTCATATTGTCTCGTATATTATGTGAACATCTTTACGGCTGGGCCCATGAGCTGGACTTTCTGAAACCTTATTCTTGGATAAGCTCTTCTCATCATCCACAGAGCGTTTAGCTGCAGCTTCAGTGGTGCCTTAGTGTTTTTAGCTCTCTCAGAGAGTGTATGTGTGTGTGTGTGTATGTGTTTATCTGTGTATTTCTGATATTTGTTTCTGTACAGTGTGTGTGTGTGTGTGTGTGTGTGTGTGTGTGTGTATGTGTGTGTGTGTGTGTGTGTGTGTGTGTGTGTGTGTGTGTGTGTGTGTGTGTGTGTGTGTGTATGTGAGGGCTTATGCATGGGCCTCCTCCTCGTCTCTCTCTCTCCCTGTCACACTCACGCTCCCTCTCCATCATCCTGTGGTCATGGAGGATCGATCTTCGTTATTGACCATGTGGTGTAAGGACTGGCTAATTCTTCCCCCAGACTGCTTTTTGTCCATTAGTGTGTTTTACTCAAATACTTTCTCAGCCCCAGAGGCTTAGCACCACAGGTAAACACCAGGCTCACAGGATGGGGAGTGCACTGCAGTATTACCTGTCTTACACCATCATCATTTTTTAACCAAACAGTAATTGATTTGTAACTGAACCTATGCTGAGAAGCCATTTCCACTTCCTCAAAGGCAGTTGATGAGTGGACTCAAAGGTGCTTAACTACACAGAGTTGAACCAACTGTTCCTTAAGTAATGGACTAGCTCATTGTGACGTGTGATGTTTATCTTAAGTGGCTCTATTATTTCACAATTTTTTATTTTCCCCAGAAACCCTTTTAGACACGTTAAGCCCTCTGATTTATTTATCAAGCTGGATTTATAATGAAGGGTGCATTCCTGTTGTATGTTTTTTTTTTTACACTCTGGCCTACTAGTGGCCTTTGGGGATAAAAATGTCACATGTCACGGCCATGGCCAAGACATAAGTGCCTTTTGGATGCTCTTTTCAACAATCTGGATCCTATTAGCCTCAGCAGACAGATTTATGTTTGTTTTTAGAAAGTACACTTTTTTTCATTCGCAGAAACTTGTGAACTGTGAATATCCACTTATAAAAGTAGATATTTTATGTCATGCAGTGTGCTATTATTTTTAGTTAAAAAAAACATATTAATACCTTATTAACTGCCCCCGTGTATAAACCACGGCTAATAATTGGGAATTTACGGGTAAGTAATTTGATAATTGTAGTATTATTTTGCGGAAATGGTTTCCTTGAAGATCTGAGTTTTCTTCAGATCTTTGTAAATATCTTTTGGTCCTGGGAATTGGTAACACTGGCCCCTTATGACAAAAACCTGAGTGTATGAATCCCACCTGCAAGCTTAATAATTCTAATAATGATAATAATACATTTATTTATAGCGTACTTATGAAGTATAGCACAAAATGCTTTACACACAAATAATTACAATGACACAGCAGAATAGAATAATGGGGGGTGGGGGTGGGTCTATTTTGGTGTAAAAGCATGGCAATAAAAGTATGTTTTTAACTGTGATTTAAAACTCCAGACATCCAGGCATTTCTAATATCCTGTGGGAGACTGCTCCACAGTATGGATGCCACTACTGCAAATGGCCTGAACACCAGAGAGAGATGAGTTCTCTGTGCACCTACACCAGTAGGTCCCAGTACACTGACATACCAGCCTTATCTGATCTGGGTCAAGTAAAAGTAGTCATAAACATCAGCACACTGAGAGCAATTTGAATTACTCTGTAACTTCCGTTACAGACACTGGTTAGCCATTGCACAGGTGCATTGTCGAGACCACATCCGAGGGGGAGTTCATATAAGAGGGTCTGAGTAAGCAAGTTTCAAAGGTGACTGTACGTTTTTGCAGACTCGTTGCATTAGACATCGGTTACTACAAATGGAACAATGCTCTTGTAATGCATCATCTTCAGTACAGCGTTGTTTCTCACAAGTCCCATACATCCTGTTATTTTTGTTCTCTGTCTCTTCAAGTCTGTTAAGCTTATGTTGTGGCTGTGTTGTTGTACTGGGAGTTTTATGGTGTGTTAGAGGATTATTTGGTTTCAGCTCTTGTGGAAGATGAAATTTGGTCTCTCTTTTTTGATTCTTAAGCTCTTAATCTCTAAAAAAAAGTGCCATAAATGAAATAATTTGAGAATTATTTGAAGTCCCATACATTCTCAGATAGAATGTTTCTGTGTTTAGCCTGTGGAATCAAAGTGTCTTCCCCATACTAGCTCCACACACCCCTTGTCCCCCCATGTGTAACTAGAACATGGCCATGGCACTGAGATGGTAATGCAAGCCCTGCGTGTGTGCGTGTGTGACCCTGCAGGAGTTTGTGATGATCGTGGTGTTTGGGCTGGAGTACTTCGTCAGGGTGTGGGCGGCGGGATGCTGCTGTCGCTATCGAGGGTGGCAGGGCAGGCTAAGGTTTGCCAGGAAGCCCTTCTGTGTCATAGGTAAGTGTCTGTCTCTGTGTGTGTGTGTGTGTGTGTGTGTGTGTGTGTGTGTGTGTGTGTGTGTGTGTGTGTGTGTGTGTGTGTGTGATTGTGTGTGTGTGTGTATGTGTGTGTGTGTGTGTGTGTGTGTGTGTGTGTGTGTGTGTGTGCGTGCGTGCGTGCGTGTGTGCGTGCGTGCGTGCGTGCGTGCGTGCGTGTGTGCGTGTGTGTTTTCAAGAACTAAAATGAGACGGAGTGTAGGTGTGAGGTGTGACTGTAAGTCTGCAGGCAGCCCATAATTTCCCCATTTCCTCCTCCACTGTTTAGGCTTGTTGTGATGATGTTTATTTGGGCCATCTGACTTATTTCCACTCTGTCTCTCTGCCCTACTCACATGCCCTATTCCATGAGTGTATTATAAACGTATGTATGTATATGTATACGTGTGCCTCTTTCTAATGTAACCTTTATCTGTAAGAGCATATTTAGGCACATGTGGGCATATATGTGTTTAGTGCGAATAGTACCCCGCTAGTATGTACCTGTATGTAATGTGTGCTGTGCGTGTGTAGTATGTACTTTGTGTTCTGTGTGTGTAGTATGTACTTTGTGTGTTGTGTATGTAGTATGTAATATGTGCTGTCTGCTCAGACTTCATCGTGTTTGTGGCGTCGGTGGCGGTGATTGCGGCGGGCACGCAGGGCAACATCTTCGCCACGTCAGCGCTGAGGAGCATGCGCTTCCTGCAGATCCTCCGCATGGTGCGCATGGACCGCCGGGGAGGCACCTGGAAACTACTGGGCTCTGTCGTCTACGCACACAGCAAGGTGCACACACACATCCTCGCACACACACACACACACACACACACACACACACACACACACACACACACACACACACACACACACGCACACCACACAAACACACAGCAGTTGATATACAGCACACACACACACACACACACACACGTCACATAGTCACATGCATACTTGCATGGTTCTCTCCACTGTGAGTGATTGAGTAGATTTTTACTCAGTTGTGTTCCAGCCTAATCTGTCTCTCTTAGCGATTCCAGTAGTGAGTGGAGTCTGTGTGTCCTTCATCTTGTCCGAGTCTCTGAGGTGCACTCATACAAATGTGTGTCATCATGACTCATGACACTCATCAGAACGCCACTGAGAAGGGGGACACCACAGAGTCACCACTGTCCAGTTTAATTATTTCCTGTACAGCCTCATCACTGCCAAACCCTCAGCTGTGGACCAGAGCCTGATCCACTACATCCCTCTACCTCCATCTCTTCCTGTCTGTCTTTCCATCTCTCTCTCTTTCTCTCTCTGTCTCCCTCTCTCTCTTGTGCTCTCTCTCTCTATCTCTCTCTGTCTCCCTCTCTCTCATTTGCTCTCTCTCTCTCTCTCTCTGTCTCTCTCTCTCTATCTATCTCTCTCTGTCTCCCTCTCTCTCTCGTGCTCTCTCTCCTCAGGAGCTGATCACTGCCTGGTACATCGGTTTCCTGGTGCTGATCTTTGCCTCCTTCCTGGTCTACTTGGCAGAGAAGGACATCAACAGTGATTTCTCCACCTATGCAGACTCCCTCTGGTGGGGAACGGTCAGTAGCAGTAGCAGAAAAACTTTTCCCAAGGCTTCACCCCATAAAACCGCTGGTTAGCATCACATTAAATGAGACATGACGAAGACCCACAGCATGCCCCCACAAGGAACTTGGAAAGTCCTCCGTGTTGCAAAAAACACACTGTGTTTTTCAACACGTGTTGTGGTTCTCAACATTTTCTGTGCTGTAGATATGAACTTTTAACCTTCTTTGTAGCACTGAATTCATTCTGTTGTGTGACACAAAACCTAAATGTGACATTTTATATTAATGATGAAACAAGGTCATGCCACATTTAGTAAAAACCTAAACTTAGTGTAACTCAGTAGAATGAATGCCTTATTTTACAAACATGTCATCTGTTTTCAGTTAAATTAAAGCTGCAGTTGGCAAGTCTGTAAAAATATTGAATGTTTACAACTCTCATGTCCCTCCCCCACTACCACTGAGCACCCTCTCATCGAGTTTGTGCTCGCCAGTGCGCACCAGACTGCACCAGACTGTGATTGATAGTCAGATCTCACACAGCCCTGCTCTGATTGGACCAGAAGAACCGGGAGCTGTGGATTTTTGCAAAACAAATAATAGGCTCTAGGTGGAGGTAGAAGTGCAGGTTTTTTTTTTTCTAAAACCGGCTGATTTATGTTGTTCTGTCGGAGCATAGTGTCGGTTTCAGTGAATATGATCAAAAAAATCTTGCCAACTGCCGCTTTAAATGTTGTGCTGTTATCTGTTGTGCTCCTACAGATCACCCTCACCACCATCGGGTACGGTGATAAGACCCCTCGCACCTGGCAGGGACGCCTGCTCGCCGCTGGTTTCGCTCTCCTCGGGGTGTCCTTCTTCGCTCTGCCTGCTGTAAGTCTGCTTCCTATTGGCCTTCGTCTCTGTCAGTTTCCCCTCATCACCAATCACAGTTCAGCTCATTGTGCTGTGGTGGTTCACCGTAGGGGATCCTGGGGTCAGGGTTTGCCCTGAAGGTGCAGGAACAGCACAGACAGAAGCACTTTGAGAAGAGACGCACACCTGCAGCTAACCTCATACAGGTAACTCTCTGATGCAAAATACTAATGCAGTATGTTTAGGCAGGGTCCAGAACCCTATTGATGGTTATGGTTATGGATACGCTTTTGTGTTATGGATAAGCGACATACAAAATACAAAACAATATAATACTTAAATTATTTAACAGGGAACCAATTAAAATGTTAGTCAGACTACAATGAGGAGAATAGCAATAATAAACAACAATGTAAATTCAATCAATAGCCTATAATACGCTCTTCTGTAGAGCCTTTATGAGTTCCTATATTAGCACAAGGCATCAAAGACACAATAAAATATTTTCTTTCCTAACAAGTAGGTTTGATTGCAGTTGTGTATGTACGTAAGTGTGTGTTAATGTGTATGTGTGTGTGTGTGCCACTTTCCCTCTCCCTTCCAGGCTGCATGGCGTCTCTACTCCACAGATGCCCAGCGTTCTTACCTCACAGCCACCTGGTACTTCTATGACAGCATGCTGCCCTCATTCAGGTACGTACTGTAGCCCAGCCGGTGAGCTCCATCGCTGGACTGATCCCTTCTGCCATGTGCCCCCTGCCCCAGTCATTGCTTCCCCCATCCATTCATGTCTACTGAGGGGAGAAAGATACTAGAAGTATGTTGTTAGAAGTGACTGATTAGGACTGAGAATCGTGATCTAAGCAAATGCCGATGTTTTCCTGACATATCGTCAATAGAAAGTGTTAACACTTTGCATCGTGGTGTGTTGCACAGTATATCGAACCTATTACTTCAGAATTTTTGGATTTTAGGAGGCTTTTATATATTTTTTCACACAGTCCAGATGCACACATTCATGGACACACACAAAAGTACACTCATGGACGGACACACACACACACACACACATACACACACACACACACACACATACACGCACACACACACACACACCTCAGTTCATGAACATGTAATTCTCTTGCATTTGCAAACTTATTGTATTATGATTTTTTAGTTTAATCAATGTTCTTCTATTTTGCAAAGTTTGAACCTTTCATTTGACTAATTATGATTTATTTTGTAAAGGTGGAGATGTATACTGTCAAATAATTTCAGTAACGTTGCTACAGAGAAATACCGGTATGTCAAAGCAGAACTGATAAAATACTTCAAACAGGACACTTCTGATCAGTGGTAATTGGTCAACTGCTGACATTTGACCAATATGAGACAATGTGAGACAAATTAAATTACTTGACTCAAAACCTCAAAATACTGAGATACATCCCCAACTTTTCAAAAACACACTGTTGTACTTGTTTTGACCTCATTTTTTCTTGATTTGTCATTATTTATCTTTTGCCTTTATTTTGTTTGTGTGGGTTGTTTGTTATTGTTTGTTTGTGGCTCAGGGAGCTGACGCTCCTGTTCAGTCACCTTCAGAGGCAGCAGCGTAGCACCAAGAAGGTTCTGCCCGCCTCGTACAACACACTGCTGTCCGGCCTCCGGCCCTACAGCTCCCCCTATCTGTCGGGGGACAGGTACGCACCCCACTGCTGCTACCGCACTCCAGCTCTCCTGTACAGGAGCCCCTGACACCAACACACACACACACACACACACACACATACACACACACACACACACACACACCGACACACACACACACACACACACACACACACACACACACACACACACACATACACATACACACACACATTCATCTGTACAACCACACACACACACTCACACACAAACACACACACACACAGATGCACACACATTCATCTCTACAGACACGTACACACACACACACACACACCCATTTATCTGTACCACCACGGACGCACACACACACACTCACACACACACACACACACACACACACACACACACACACACACACACACACACACTAGTGTTGTAGTCACGCACACTCACACAATACGTACACTCACGCTCACACATAGTCACAAACACACACACATTCATCTGTACAACAATGGACACACACACACACACACACACACACACACACACACACACACACACACACGCACACAAAATCAAGAACACACATACACACATATTAGTGTCGTAGTGACACACATTCACACTCACACATAGTCACACAAACACAAACACCATAAGTTAGCACTATATACAAACTAAATTAATTATATTATGCTCAAACATTGTATACTTGCATAGACATGTACACAAATAGACACACACAAACACACACACACATACACACACATGGGGGTCTTGAGGATTTTGTCTTAATGAGGAGTAGTCCCAGAGTTGCCTGATCAGCTGTTTGTGTTTGCGGCACATTGCATATGAAAGCAGATTTATAAACATGGCAATATTGTTTTTACATCCATCACATTATGTTTACATGTAGGAACTGGCTACAGGAATAAACCCTCATCAATTGTGTGTGAAAAACAGTTAGGGAACCTGTTCTCCAGTGGCACAGCAGACTTGGCTTCTGGGTGTGTGTTTGTGTGCAGTGGCTCATTATATAACCCTTTTTGACTAACACTGCTCTTAATATCTATGTGTGGGTGATTGTGAATGTGATTGTGTTCACCCATGTTTGTGTGTGTGTGTGTGTGTGTGTGTGTGTGTGTGTGTGTGTGTGAGTGTGTGTGTTTGTGTGTGTGTGTGAGAGAGAGAGAGAGAGAGAGAGAGTGAGAGAGAGAAAGAAAAATAGAGATTAAAATATTGAACGGGAGAAAAGTGTCTCTGTGTGTGGGCCTTTCTGTCTGTTTCTGCTTGTCAACCATTTCTGTTTGTCTTGTCACCTTCATGCATCACTCATCCCATGCCTTCTCTTCCATCTCTCTTTTTCTCTCCATTTCTCCCAACTTGTATGTCTCCATCTATATCTCCAACCATCCATCCATCCATAACATCTTCCCACATTCAGGAAGACTGAAGTCACGTGCAGGTGTGTTGGTGCTCTGTGGCAGGTTGCTGGCGTTCATGGTTGACGTGTGTTTTCGTTCAAATTCCCCTGACATGGTGTTCCCTTGCACGTCTTGGTTTTTACTCACAAGACAGAAGCCCAGATCTATGTGCTGATGTTGGAATTGAATAGGGTGATAGACTACTTGTGGGCATGTAACATCCTAACTCAGGAGGAGAATCATCTGATCACAGACACATGTCTCATGGATTCATCTGATCACAGACACATGTCTCATGGATTCATGCGCGGTGGGGTCTGAGCATGCTCACTGTCCACCTGCTTGCCTCTTACGAGACACACCTTCCCTGTTTCCGCACCTCTGCATTTCCCGTCTCTTCACTCTGTACTGTATCTGTTTTAATCTCCTCTTCCTAACAACTGATCAGGGCTCAGTTACCACGGCTATTCTTGCTAACTGTTACATTGCTACTCAAGGAGTAAAATGGCATCTGTTCCTCGATCAGTTGTTAAGATCAAGAGTAGAACTCAAACACTTTGGATTGGAGTCTTGAACTCCCATCAGGCCGAACCCACGTTCCCCAGACCCCTCACCCCCTCTCCTCTCTCCTCCACTCCTCTGCTCTTACTCTCTCTTACCTCTCCCCTCTCCTCCACTCCTGTGCTCTCTCCCTCTTTCCTCTCCTCTCTCCTCCATTCCTCTGCTCTCTCCCTCTCTTACCTCTCCTCTCACCTCCACTCCTCTGCTCTCTCCCTCTCTTTATTCTCCTCTGTCCTCCACTCCTCTGCTCTCTCCCTCTCTTTTTTCTCCTCCCCTCTCCTCCACTCCCTGGCTCTCTCCCTCCTTTCACCTGTTCCTCTGCCTTGTGTGTCTCCTCAGTCAGCTCGTTTCTAAAAAGCGGGGTCTCTTCCGGATTCACGCTGGCCGCAAGCAGAGGTATCCACGGCGATGCTGCACCAGAAGGGCACGCTCCCCGACCTGCACCCCACCCCCACAAACCCTGCACCCCCACACTGCAGCTCCTGGTTAATATCCAGGAATCTCCCAACCTTATTGGTCCAAAGCAACACAATATTTCCTTATTAGGAAAACTGTATGCTGTAAAAAAAAGGCTCACACAAATTCTAGACATGTAGAATTTGTGGACATTCTTGGTTTTAACATTTTAATCTGGAACATGCCCCGCTCTCTGCGAACGGAACTCAATGTTCTGCTCTGGTTCAATAATGTTTAGAATGCTTTAATGCACGAATAGCCAAATCAAAGCCTAATAATAGAAGCAAAGACATTGTTGGTTGCTGAGAACATTGCCTGTTTTCAGAACAGTAACGGGAGCTCTGGAGTTGACTTTGCCTGCGTCTCTGTGTCAAAAATACACCATGAGTTCAGGTTGGATGGCAAACGCTGAACCATGTTCATGGTGTATTTGGACTGAATGTCAGCCTGGATGGGCCAAAAATGGCCTGGATATTCAGTGGACCCAGGTTCCTTTTATAGGCTTCACATCTTTCATAGGTTGGTCTACTTATTAAGACTGATGACTGCTAAGTAAAACCCACTCCTGCCCTGAAGCATGCTAGGAAGAGTCTCTTTGCCTGTGGCATGGGTGAGTCGCCGTTCAGAGAGCGTCAATGAGTGTATTGATGATCTCTTGCATTGCATGTTGTTTCTGGACTGTTGCATGAGGTCAGTTTTCAGTTATGCATATTTGCCCTTTTTAAAAGCGTAAAAGGGAAACGGGTTTTTCTATGTTAGTGTGTTTTTACCCCCTTCCAAATCACTTCAATACGTGTTTGTAGTATGTACGGGAAGTTCTTGGATTTTCCAGGATTTTCATGGACCTCTGAACAGCCTCCTGAAGAATGTCGTTCCCCCCCCCCCAAATATCAACGGCATGCAGAGGATTAATTCAACCCCCCCCCCCCCAGTCCACCTGAATGCTTCCAGCCGAAATGCAAAAGCTGAAATGCTATTTCTGCAAGCGCTTTCCTCTGCTCTTAAAATATTTATCCGAACCGTTGGCCGAACATGCCAAGCATATCACAGGACACCGTGGGCCATGAAGAATAAGACCCCCCTTGTTTACTCAGCCGTCAGCATATCGCCATCCCAGGCCACAGCACCGAGTGCTTTTGTCAGTCAGATTTTAGCCATGTTTTTTTGTGGACCATGAAAAATAATTAATGGTGCAGAATAAGGTCTTGATGCATGCTTGGAGATAATCTTGTGGAGAATATTTGGATGTTTTTGTGTCTGTCCACCTCCATCAGACTTGTCTTTTTAACATATTAACCCTTCTTACTGTCAGTCTGTCTATTTTATGTAACCATTCCGATTTGTGCAAAAGATATTTGTTGATATGTTGCACACACATAGACTGTGCATTCAGGAGGAGGACCAGTTATACATGATGAGATTGCATGGTTTGGTGGAATAGATTTTGTGGACATGGATTGGCTTGTGCATTTACTGAGAGACAGTGACGTAACTTCTCTTGCATGATTTGCTCATTGTTGGGATGTGTCACTGACTTGTGTGTTTCCGGGTGGCAGTAGTAAGATGGGGTTCCGCGACCGGATACGGATGAACAATTCCCGTTCGTCCCAGGCCATCAGAAACAAGGCCTCGCCTTTGCCCCCTGGAAATGACCAGCGTTCGCCGTGTCAAGACAACGTTGCCGAGGCCACCAGTCCGGGAAAGGTGCAGAAGAGCTGGAGCTTCAATGACCGCACCCGCTTCCGCACATCCCTACGGCTGAAGCCAAGACCTCCCGTCGATGGTATGGCAACTGGGCATGGCACTCTTTAAAGTGCACTCACGATTACAAAACAGAGACACCTACAAAACACCTATACGCATGAAATGCCCGAGTTAGAGATGTTCTGTGTTTAGTACATGATGCTAATAGTGCCGTAGCCATTGACTTTCATTTCTGTTCCATGAATAACTAATCCAAATGTTTTCCTGACTATCTATTCAAATTAAGTCCTCTCTTTCTCTCAAGGCAATTTTCATATTAATCTCTCCCCTTCCCTCTCTCTCTCTCTCCCTCTTCCTCCATCTCTCCTTCTCTCTCAGTGGAGGGAACAGGAGAGGAGAGCACTGAGGATAAGCCCTACTGTGATGTCACCATGGACGAGGTGATCCCTGCTGTGAAGACTCTGATTCGTGCTGTTCGGTGAGTCCCGCACCATCGTGACGTGAGTCCGGTCCCTCGCGACTCCCTCCCCCCCACCACCACCACCCCGCTCCACCCTCCCCTCACACGCTCTCAAGAGCAGCACAGACACACTGGTCCTGCTCCCATAACCCCTCTCTCACTCGTCCACTACGAGAGTCGAATGAGAGAGTTAGTGAGCTGTAGCAGAGGACTCAATATAGGGTTACCAGAAAGGAGAAAGGTCCTATAGTGTGAATTCATCACTAAGGGAATCATGCATTATAATTGAGGTTTTGCAGCCAAATGCTGAACAAAAAAAGCTCCTGTTTTTTGTACGATGGTGAAATAACTTACATGTTTTATTACATAATAAGCCCACCTGGTGTAATAATATTGTAAATATTTAATCTGGGATGCTAATAATGTAGATGTGAGTTTTGCTACCACCACATATTGCAAGGAGACTCCTTAGAGCATTATTGCTATTAAGGTTACAGAAACTCTTTTTCAGGTAAATGTTTTAAGGTTTGTATGTATCTATGTATATATTCGAGTGCCGTTAAAGATTTGGTTAGTGATACTGGAGAAAGATTTTGATGTTTGAATTCAACAGTCAAACAATAAACCTCTCCCTTCAGTGCTCCATAGGTGTGTGGGTGCAAAATATCACCACCTACTTCTTATTGGCTGCAGTAGTGTTGTATGTGTCAGTGCACACTCCGTGTTTGTTTTTAGTTTATGGAGCCAGAGCTGTGCAGGAAAACTGAGTTATAGAAAGAGTTATTTTCAGTTAGCACACAGAACGGACGGATAGTGAAACGTGAGGAGATATTTGCTGAATGCCACAAAAAGGGTAGCCTATTGGGTTACAATTGCTCATATCTTTAACACTCACAATATAGGGAATGCCCATTGTTGAGCCACTGAGTGCTCTTGATGCTGACTCCAGCACTGGGTGAGTTTGACAGAGCAGTCATCGGTCAGTCAAGAGAGAAGTGGCTTGTTTTGGTTTTGTTAGAATAAAACAAGTCAAGGAAAATGCACATTCAGCAGTTTGTATTCTGCAGTCCAGATTAAACTTCCCCAACCACAATCCTTGGGAGTACTTTACTGAGTTGGCAGGTAGTTGAAATGATTCCTTCCAATTAATACCTCATTGTAAAAGGCACAATGCTCAGGTGATCAATGATCAACACACTTTTTTTCTGTTGTTTTCTGCAACGATACTGCCAAAAACCCAAGTGACCTCAGGAGTTATTTTTCTTATAGTTATCCTATGTAATTTCCCTGTGAAAGAATACTGCTGGCCAAGTCAGACGTAGTAGTGCAGCTGTTATAACTATTAGAACGCTTCCAAACAGGAAGGCGATTTAGTAGTTCACACGTTGGGAAAGGAAGGATCTCTTTGTGTTTGTGTGAACTGGTGGGGGCGTAGGTGAGTGAATGCATTTCAGAGAGAGGAAAAGAGAGAACTTTCACACACTTCAATATTTTGCACCGTATGCAATCTATTCAATTTTAGGAAAGTTTACAGCAATTGCGTGGCAGGTAGCAAAATGAACACACAGAAATACTTCACCTTCATATACAGTACATGCTTCATTACCTTTTCAGGCAAAAAAATCACTGAGTGCCAGCAAACATGTGTGTGAGAGGCAATGGATGCCGGACTCCCTGGGGAGGCTGATGGCTTATCGAAGCAGATTGCTGGAGATTTAATCGCTGGAAGAGCGCCATCGTCTCTTACTACCTATACTTGCCGCGTTGTGGCCTCTAAGTGCCTGCCTGTGTGTGTGTGTGTGTCTGTGTGTGTGTGTGTGTGTGTGTGTGTGTGTGTCTGTGTGTATGTGTGTGTGTGTGTGTGTGTGTGTGTGTGTGTGTGTGATTGCGTGCATGAGCTGTGTGTGCTCTGGTTATGTGTTGTGGTGTGTGGTTGTTGCATGTTTGTATGTGTACATGCATGGAGGGGCATGTCCCATACGCTGTTTGTGTGTGAAAGTACAAATATGCCAAGTTGGCAAACACATGATTTTTACTTGAGCTCACTATTAGTGCTGAGGCACGCAGGACACTTTCACAAGACCTTCATCGTTCTTCAGTTCTATCTTAATCTGCTGATGATGAAATACACATCTTTGGAGTTAACTTCCCACTGAGACTACCGGTATTTACAGTATTGTCCTATAGGCAACACTTATTCGAGTTTTTGTTGGACTTCCAAAACTCAATCTCCTTAGTGAGCCCATGAAGACATTGCATACAGTATATTCTACTGTTGAAACATTAGCAACATACATCAACGTCCCTGTGCATGCCAAAGTGTTTACTTTTATATATTAGCTTTTTAATACTGCACACATAAAACGAGTGTGTTGAAAACAACAAAACTTGCGTTGTTTTTACTGTAACACATCTCTGTGTCCATATAGGGACAACACAGTTTGTGTTGTCTCCTTTTTTATTTGTCACACAATATGTGTTGAAAATAACACAACTTGCCTTAAAAACAACACAACTTGAGTTGTTTTTAACACATCTCTGTATCCAGATAGGAAAACACAATTTGTGTTGTTTCCTTTTTTTATTTGTTACCCAATATGTGTTGAAAATAACACAACGCATTGTTTTTTCACACATCTCTGTGTCCAGATAGGGACAACACATTCGTTTTAAGAGTGTGTATTTTCCCAAAATCAGTGTAATTAGGCTGTGTTGGAGATATACTGTAATATGCTGATAAAGAAAGAAATCAATGTGTAAGTATATTTAGAGTCCTGAATTGACTGACTCCATCATTGCCGCTTAAGTTCCTACTGTTCATTGTCAATGTAGTGAAGTTCCTACTGTTCATTAAGTTGCATTCTGCCAGCACTGACTAAGTACAGTATCAGCAAGTTAAATATATTTCCAACCTGAGTAAGGTGAACTTGAACACCTGGATTACAGAGGTATGAGTCTCCTGAGGGAGACCAGACGTTGTAAGGGTAGGAGCGTCAGCACAAACTCCAGACTCCAAACTCAGTCTTCTATCTCAAATACAGTATCAGTATTTTACTAACAGAATGCCCTCAGTCATTCAGCACAACACAAAGTCACACAAAGCTTATTTTCCACATATTTTAGACAAGCACATATTTAATAAGCTGCTGTGTTTTGGAGCTCAGTAGTGTGGTTGAGGACTGGGACTCTGAGGGTGACTCATCCCTCACCTGGCCCAGCCCAAACGTCTGGGCAGGGGCACGTGCGAGAGGAATGTGGTTCCCGGAGACGGCACAGGTGTGTGGGAACGGCTCAGGACAAGGGGCCACGGCGACGTCGCCACTGGCCTCTCTCCTCGCAGCCCTCCACTTCCTCCTCATCCTCCTCCTCCTCCTCCTCCTCCCTGCCGCCAAGATTGATGTCCTATAAATAAAAAAAAGGCAAATTTTAGCATGCGTCTTAGTGCTGAGTGTTCACTTTGAAAGGAGGCTCGTCATTTATCAGGCCAGACATGGCAGAAATGTGTGGAGTTTGCTGTTCGAGCTCAGCAGACATGAGCAGAGGTGTGTACTCCCGCAAAAAAAACACACCAAGAAAAAAAAAACATACAAAGTGCACCTCCTCTTTTGTTTTTTTTATTTTTTCTCTTTTGACTTCCAAAAAAATGCTTCTTTTTCTGGCTCCGTTATTGATGGTGTGATTTATTCATAAGAGGTTGCATTGTTTCCCTTGCCCTTGACTCATTTTCTCGTTTTCCAAAAGGAAAGGCAGAGAGAGGTTTTCCAAATGGTATTATTAATTTACGGCCACGCAGACAGACCTCTCCTCAGACCTCGATGTCTGCTCCTCCGTCCATGAATGTTTTCTAGACAGGGGTTTGTTGTTGTGTGGACAGCTGTGTTGTGGACGCAGTCTCCGGGTCCAGGCTGTGGTCCTGGTGGGCTGTGGAAGTGATTAAAGGTTTTCAGCTACACCCAAGCAGGAGGAGATGAGTTTAACACTCACATAAACATTCAGAAATGATTGAGAGAGAGTGTTTATTCAAATACTGACGGATGGCTCTTGCTGAATTTGTCTTCTGATTTTAAATCACTCTGTTAGCCCCTTAAATGAAACCTATGCTATGGCCATCCAACTGCAAGGACATGCAAATAAATCCCACCCATCCACACTGCTTTTAGAGAGCGTTCACTTCTATCTTTAGGTTTGAAGTGCCATCAAAAATTATATTCTATATAGGGGGGACTCCTGAGAGACCAGTGTCTAGTTAATAAATTGTTTTACACCGGTGTTTCCACATGCTTGATATAAGACATACTTCAAACACGTCATCAATTTTATTTATAGTTCTGGTTTATCAGCATGCCAGTTCAGTAAGTTACCAATAAACTGCCCCAGAGGGAACTGAGGGGGGTTTATGGCAGTGAGCTGTAGGTGACACGAGACAGTGGAGGCAGTGAAGATGGGCCACATGGCAGAGGGGATGAGAAGGAGCTTCATACAGCTTCCTATAGCTCCTTGGCATTGGAACGTATATGGAGTCAGACAACGTAAAGGTTAGACCAACTCCCTCCCAGTAAGGAGACAGGCTATTGAAAAGAGTCAGCGCTTTGCAGAGTGCCTCGGGAGGTTGTAAATAAATGGGATTTCTTCTGTACTTCTCATTCCTCTCTCTCTTTTTCTCTTGCTTTCGTTCCCTCGCCTTTCTCTTACTTACCTACACCTGAGACCCACCCCAGGAAAATATGCAGGTAGCTGCAAAATCCCACAAAAACTCACACACACAAAAAAAAAAAACTCGCTGCGGAAAAGCCAAAACTCGAGAGTCATCAAGAAACTTCATCAAGAAACTTGGGTTCTCTTCGGGGCCTGATGCGGGTGACTTTGGCAAACAGCTGTGGACATCTCTTCTGTTCCTGTTTTCTGTTCTCCACAGTGACGCCAAGAAACTGCACCCCATTCTAGCCACAGCAATGCAGAAATACAAGCGACTGTGGTGCTTCCCTCAGCACCAGACAACAAGTGAACTGTTGAGAACAGGAAGAACCCACTGTCACAATCCATGTTGAACATCTATTCCTCTGGCCCAGAGGAACCATTCTTGCCAACAAAAAGTTCCTTTGTTCGGGAACATATTTGTAAAGATACTTTGGCCTTTCAAAAACACAGACCGCCTAGCTCGAAAGTACACTGGCCCAGGCAGAATTTGTGCCTTGTGACCAAAGACTGTTTTTGTGCAGTATTGATGTCAGCTCATATATCAGTGCCTCAGCAGGCAACTACGGTACTTCTCTCCACCTCCTTAGGATACCACCCCCTACTGGACGGATGTGAGCGCACAACATTAAAGGCTACTCTGAAGCATCTCCATTCTCCTCTGAGGCTGAGGGCACAGACACTAAAGGCAGCTCATCGCAAGGAGCTACATCTGCTTACCAGAGATAGACCATCCTCAGTTTAGGGAGATAGAAAAAGAGAAGAAGACCAAGTGAAAGAAAAGGGTGAAAAGTCCCCTCTCCCTCTCTGTGTCCTCTTTCTCCCTATCCTGCGCGTTGCCTGGCCACTCCTATGGAGTGATCAATCACGAACGGGGGGGACGATGACAGTTTGAGTGCGGCTGTTTTGCGATCCTAACATTTCGCTGTTTCGCGTTTTTCTGCCGAGCCAGCACGTGTGGGCGGTAGTTATCCGACGAGAGTGATAAGACGGAGGACGGAGAGAGAAAGAGAGAGAATGGGAGGGAGAGAGGAAGAGGGAGAGGAGGGGAGGTCCAGCAGCCCTGACCTGCCTTCAGCTCATCTCCAGCGCCAGGCGACACGGCCACAAAAACATCTGGTAGAAGCTGTTAGCGTGAGCGATCACACGGCGGGGCCGATGCGAGCACAAACACCAGCACCTGAGTGCCCTTTTCAAGAGCCTTGCAGGATAACTGACAGCACTCACACTTTTAGGACGAAGTAGATCAGTTTCACAATGAGTCAATATTTGGACCCTGTTTCCAGAAGCATCTGTGTTGTTTAATGATACATTCATATTCCTGTAAGTTTTACAGTTTTTCTCGATTGTTACACACATTTTCTGAAAGCATGCCTCATACTCTCAGAACTCTATACACACAAATAAAAAAACACACACACAATGGGCAAACCCCCTCAATTCTCCTGCAAAATGAAACTTTACATTCAAAACAATGTTATTTCTTCTCAAAATGGTATTTTGTTTTCAAATGACACACACAAACCATCATATGAATAGACATTTATAAGAACCAGTTGAACACTGACGTGCTCAGTGTAAAACACTATGATGAATGGAAAACACTTCTTCTCCATTCATCATAATGACTTAGGCCTTTTTTTGTTCAGTGTTAAACTTACTACAGACAGTACATACATAAGTGTGTTGTAAAATATTTGAGAATATTGTTTTTTATACTCAGAACTCACAAATAACAAATATATTTTATTTTGTCCCCACAAAAACAATGTACACAGTGTACATCCCAACCAACATAAAGTTGCACATACAGTGGTCTACATATAAAACAACTAGAATTTACTGTATACAGTTACAATAAAAAAAACGATGCTGCTTCCTCTCTTCTACCTCATCAACATCACAAGCATTATGCTAACGCTCTGATTGCTAATTTTAAAACTGTGTGACAGGTGTTTGCCCATGTGATGAGTCAGTGTGCATAGTGGGGCAATCAACTTTAGAATTTGAAAGGCAGTGTGTTCCTTGTGAAAACAAGTGATTTTCTTCATGGAAAGTGTGCCAAATGCAGAGAATTGTGTGTAGTGTTGTGAAAAAAGTGTGTTTTAGAACTGCAATTTGAGTGTAAAGGAGGAATTGTAGTTTAGCAGAATTGGTTCAGGGGGTCCCATGACATGCTGTGGTCATTGTGTCTAGTAAGTACCAGTTTTTGTGTGTGAACAATTGAGAAAAACTGTAATATTGCTGCATTTGTTGTAAGTCAGCAGACTAACTGTCAGAGCAAAGGAACTAAAAGTGACACCAGCTAGACTATTTGTGGCCTGTGTAGAGACTGAATGAATGAATGAAACCAGGAGTAAAATCCCACATTACAACATATTGGAAAGTACTGGAAAACCCAAATTACACAATATAAGACATAATAACGCATATTTTTAAATGTAAGAACAGAAGGCGGTTTCCACCATTATAATTGGGTCAGCTCAATTCTGATGAGCAGCGTTTTGGTGACGTCGGAAGACGGAGCAGAGCCATCAGTAGTTCAGATCTCATCAGGGTAACAGAAGCACAGCCATCAGTAGTTCAGATTTCATTGGGGTAACAGAAGCATAATTCACCACACTTCTTTTTCTAATACTTCCCGTTTGGAGCCATGATAGCATGAATGTGTTTGATCCATCATGTTTGCTTTCTTTTCCTTTGCTTACCATCATAGCTTAGCTTGTCAACCATTTGCTAATGCAGCATATAGTTAAACTAGCCATGATAGACAACAAATTGTTTAAATTTAACTTCAGTGATCGCGTGGTTAAGGATTTTGAATTATATATATTTGTATATAATTTGAAGTGATTATTAGCCTAGAAATCTAGACGCACCCTAGCGGCGGCAAATTAATTTGCTCAGCCTGTATGTCTAGTATCAAACCATAGGGATTTCTATTGGCTGACGCCGTGGACCTCATCCAATCACAGCGCTCTATTTTGTTAGAGAGTCTTAAGGCGGGCTTAACAGGATAACAACAGTCCTGCGACGGTGAACAACAAGGAAGGTGGCTATGGCGAACGAAGAGCGGTTGTTTGAATCGGCGTTGCCGTCAACTTTGGAGAAGTTGGACTTGTGCTTTTCTTTGAAAGTTGAGCAACACAATGCACTTAAGTCATTCCTTTCGAAGAAGGATGTATTTGCCGTTTTGCCAACCGGATACGGATATGGTCGTAGCGCTGGCCTATTGCATGCCTAGGCAGTTTGAAAGACAATTCTCTGCCCGCCCCTTTGATTAAGCGAGGTGAAGGGTTCGATGCCAGACTATACATTTCAATGATATAGGATGGCCCGCCAGGCTAAGTGATTATGTCATCTTTGTAAAAGAAATCTTGGAGACTCCTGGAGTAGGTCTACCACTAGAAGGAGTCCGAGTACCCCCAGTGGTACCCGTACCACAGTTTGAGAACTACTGGTCTAGACATTGTTTGGGGCTGTATTCTCACTGCAATACGATGAATAAAGATCAACAGTCTTTCAGCATCCGCTGTCTGGATGGTCTCCTTCGGATCATCGGTTCCAGAGTGCTAATTGGTGTAACGGTTTTCAGAGGTGGATTTTTCCATGACACATCCCACAGTGCAGCACCAGTGTAGGACCAGTGTGTGTTGGTGTCATGTCTCTACTGTACAGGAAAAGGTCAAAGGACTGAACACAGGTGCACAATTGATTGTAATGTGTGCATCTAATGGATTCATATTATATATATATATAATATATAATATTATGTGCATGAGTGAGTGTGTGTATGAGTGTGTGTGTATGAGTGTGTGTGTGTGTGTGTGTGTGTGTGTGTGTGTGTGTGTGTGTATGTGTATGAGTGTGTTCATACAGTGTATTCCTGTCGTGGCCTTTATTGAAATATATCCTTTAGTTTATATATCTTTTATGTAGTATCTTTATTCTGTGTAATATCATTGTTTTGTGAAACTGAAGTCTGTAGTATGTTCAGTGTGGAAAAGGAAGACTGGTTTAAGTGAAAGAGCAGGCCTGGCAGAAAATGGCATAGATAAGGTTTGGTGACAGGAAATGTAAGCAAAACCTAAAGAATGGCAAAACCTAAAGAATGTATGAATGACAGGATGAGAGGGCAAAGGTGAAGTACCATATATTACTTGGTCAGTTATCTGTAAACATAGAGGGTCTTGTCTGGGATGACTTGAAGGGGTATAAAGGCTGGACAACAGCCAGAGGATGTTAGCTCACTTTGCTCACTGCTCACTGCTCACTGCTCACTTTGCTTAGCTTAGCTTTCACTTAATTGCTTCACCAATGCTCCGGAGTGCATTAAAGCCATCATCTGCAGTATACATCCATGGTGTGCGGACTTCTTTTGAGTTGTATTATTTAATGTGGATTTGACACCACATAATTGGCGAGAACCAGCCAGGAGTTGGAAAGGACAATATTTAAGTATCATCTCAGGGTCCGGGGTTTGGTCAGGGGAGAAGCTGATGCGCAACTTAAAATAAGGTGAGCAACTTTGCTTAATAGCAGCTAGTCTCCTCTGATCAGGCTGTACACTGAGTTATGAATACTTGTCTAAAACGTCCTCCAGTCAAAGAATCTTGCTAAAACAAAGACCAAGGGATTAATACTGCAGATTATGGTAAGCATTTGTGTGTACACTAATGTAAACAAAAGTTCTGCATGTGGAGAACTAGGCAAATTCCTGCATGTGGAGGAATACTATAGCCATATCAAAGAAGTTTTGCATGAGGAAAACTTAAAGTTCTGCATGAGGAGAACTGACTCAATTCCTGCATGAGAAGGAATGAGAGAGATAAAAGTAACAGTTTTGCATGTGAAAAACTGAAAGGTCTGCATGTGAAGACCAGGTCTGCATGTGAAGACCTCATTTCCTGCATGTGGAGGAAATAATATACTAACAAGTTGAGTACAGCTGATATCTGATATCAGGTCTGAATAAGTTGAAGTTGAAACACTCCAAGAGTGAGTGGACATGTTGTGTAAAAGTTGTGGATGTAAAGCTAAAAGAGAATACAAAGAAGTGTTGAATGGAAGTATAATAGATGGTTAGTACATGTTGCTGGTAGAATTAGAAGTCCATGGCAGAGCATTGGTAAAAGACGTCATATATTTGTATAACTTGTGATTAAGGAGAAGAGGCTGTGTGTGTGTGTGTGTGTGTGATACCAGGCAGAGGAGCTGCTGGTTGAAATAGGAAAAGGTGGGGGCTTGTGTAAACAGAGCAAATGCTGGGGACAAAGGATGTAGGTCTGAGATGGTTAAAGAATGTTGAACTGGGAAATATTGGAAAATATTTCACTTTGAAAGATGTTTGGGGAATGTTTAATACTGCAAAGTGTTGGGTTGAATGTTTTGGTCTTCCATGATCAAGATATTAGAAATGGTTGATAATGAGAATGTGGTAGTGGGAAAATGGTTTTGAAAGGTTGGTAACGCCAGAACAGAATGGTTCTGAATTTCAGTGGGCAGTTGTCTGCAGAAGTGGAGTGCTGCTTGCTGAGAATATAATATTGCCATAATAGATGGTCAAGGCAAAAGAGGAATAGTTTCATTGCTTGACACTGGGGCTGTCATAGTCACTTTGACCTTTTAAAAATGTAATTTGCAATAATGAGAGATACAGATACAGTTCTGCTAGTTTTTGATTTTCTTTAAAATACTCTACAGTTCTAGGTTAAAAGATTTTCATGATACTGGATAAAGGCAAATTATATTAGTGTTTACATACTTTAGTCATACAGTATAGCTTACGTGCATAAATAATTCACTAATGTAATAGTCAAATAGTGTATAGTGTATAGGTTGGTTAAGCTAGTCTTTAGGTTTCTGTTATGTTTAAAAGGTCATTTCATGTTAGCATTGTTTATAATAAGATTATTATTACAAGTTAAAGAGAGTTTGTGGGAAAAATCACATCTGTGTTATGCTGTGGATAAGTAGGCCTACGGACAGATAAGTAGGCCTAGCATGGTTAAATATGGAGTTTTAAGATCCAGGATTTGGGATGAACGCTGATGGTGGTTCCAGGTGTTGGAAAAGTGTTGTTGTGTCCAGTGTTGATGAAAAGACTAAGATATATTATGTATAAGAAGAAGTAGTATGTTGGCAATTGATGGGTTATATTAATGGTAGCCTACTAATGATATATTTATTAGCTTATCAGTAGGTGGTAGGTTCAACTGTTAAATTAGCATTGTTAAGGATATGATAATCATGATAGTAGTATTAACAATAGGTCTAATTAAATAGCTTAGCTATTAGCATGACTAGGCTAGGTTAGCATAGTATTATTAGGCTCAGATAGCTGTTGGCATTATTAGGCTAAAGCTGGGTCAGCAACTGGCATTACTACACTGGATAGCAGTATTGAAGTTAATTTGGTTCATGGTAACATTGTTGAAGCTTAGGTATGCTACCCATACATCAGAAGACTTTAGATAGATTTTAGAAAGATTTTGTGATGGATTATAGTTCATGGAGCACCACAGTGTTATTGGGGGAAAATAATTGAATTTAAGACTCCTTTGGATAATGTTTTAGACATATATAGGAACTCAATAAGGTTTATCAATAACTCATATTACAGTTATATGTTTGGTGTATTGTGGTATGTGTGTCATGAGTATGTGTGTTATGAGTAACATCCTACCTTGTGGTGTTATGGGTGATAATATACAATAAGATCAGGTATTGTTTCCATGTACATTTCCAGTTTAAGGTACAGGTGACTGTTTAGCTCTGAAGAGGTGGTTTGGGCAAGGTCATTTGGTTATAGAGCTGCCTTGCTATGTGGAAAAGGTTTATGGCTATAGGCTATGGTTATAGCCTTCCCACATAGTCCTTTTTTGTTAAAAGTTGGAAAAGGGGTTTTGTATTGTTCACATCACGGGTTGCATAAGCCAAGATCAACTGACATATGATAATAATCAAAAAATGGTTAATATTTGAAATAAGGTGACACTGAAAAAGACTGACTCTGACTGACTTAAAACGTTTTGGATTACTACTTTATATTTAACAATCTAGATGATGGGGACATTGATGGTTTCAGAAGATCTCTGGGGATATTTAGTTTCTACCTGTCAAATGGTTTGAAGAATCATATGGTATAAGGCAGCAATTGTTGTTAGCACTGGGGGTTATTTGATGGAAACTGGTGCTAAGTTGATTGGCCCTATAGAGTATAATTTGTTATTTACATAGCTATATTATAATTAGATAATACTGTTATAATTAAGTGGTTATAGGGTTATATGGGGTGTTAGTTAATTTGCTGTTGGGGGTTTCATAGGGGCTCAGTACAGAGGGAACTGAGTAGTGACTCCCTTAGAAAAAATAGTTTGTGAAATGTACTGTGGGTCTAGTTATTTCTAACTAAGAATATGCATAGCTTAACTTTTTGTGTAAAAATCATAGAAATGGGAAATTGATTTGTACTTGGTATACATAAAGGGTTTTAAGTATATTTAAGCCTACATTTATACTTAGATTTATATTTAGAGACTGTATATGTAGTATAGTATATTTATACTGAAGGAAAGGTTTAAGGATACTTATTTACCTATAGCTAGAGGTTGGATAGATAGATGGATGCTTTATTGATCGCCAAGGGGAAATTTAAGAATGAATGTTGAATGTTGAGAGGAGGTATGATAAGGTATGATAAGGTTAATTTCATAAAATGCATTTAGTAAATGTTAATATTACACTTTTGATAAAGTTACAGTGCTAAAGGATATACAAATACATGGAGACAACTGGGGAATTATACTTCAATGGCTTAATTGATAAATTAACTGGAAGTATGTTTTGGTAGTGAGGAATGGCATAATATATTAGACCATTCACTGTGGAATGCAGCATATGGACAGTAAGAGCCTCAAAGGTATAGAATTATATAAGATAATTACTCTAGTAATGTTTAGAGAAACTGGGTAAGCTGACTAATGGTAAAGGGAATGCCATGGTCAACCAAGTAAGTATGGAAAGTTGATAGTCACCTATAAGGTAATAAGTAGTGTTACAGAAACCCCAGGCTAAAGTAAACTGACTTAGTGTAAAGACTAAGTGTTCCACTTAGTGGAATCCCCCATTCTGATAGTTAAAGAGACCAAAAGGGATCAGTTAATAAACAGTACAATGAAAAAGTGTTGCAGGAAAGTGGTTGAGAGAATGAGGAAATATACAGATTTATGGCCTATACAAGAATTAATGGATTTAGCACTGTTACTAAGATCAGGGATTACATAAAATTGACAATAGTAGAGCTATAAGAAGAATAGGTCAGTCACAGTGGAAATAGTAGGAGAAAGAGGTATTTAAAATGCTCAAAAACATCTTGACATCTTGATAGATTAATACAATAGGAGATAAGAGGCAGAAGTAAGGAGATGACTTGGGAGTGAGTGACCATAAATGTAGGAATAATAATAGATGCAGATGTTATAGGAAGATATAAGGGATAAAATGTACAGTTAATGGTAAATTACAAAAGGGCAAGGTAAAGTAGATGATAGATAGAGAGTAATCTAGTAAATACTACAATCTGCCTGCAGCATGAGTTCCTCATCCCCTCCAGCTAAACAGTAAATGTAATGTGGCCTCTTATATCTAAGGGGGGTAAGGCTCATTACCAGCCGTGTGAGGACATGCTGATGTGCAGGGGTTAATCCAAGTACTCCCTGTCCTGACAGAGTTCGGAGCAAGTTCAGCACAACAGTGCTGAGCATGGACAAACTGAAAAAAGATATGGACTCTGAGGCCTTTGTTAAGGCAACAGTGGCAAACTGGAGAGCAAAGAGGGAACTTGGAAGTGCAATGGAAGCGCTTGCAGCATCAAAAAGACAATACAGGCACCTATGGTGACCTAAGGCTTCAAGTCTGGGGAAACCAGTAGTAGCACCACCCTCAACACTATGACAGTAGGAGCAACCATCACAGGTGTTCCCAAACCTGTCAGTCTACTGGCCTATGGATACCTATTATAGTGGGCACAGTCAAGCCCATGGCAGCCACAATCTCCATGTCAGTGGGGGTGGAGATTCAGACAAGATGGGAATAACTAAGGCAGAGTGAGAGGCAATTACAGAGGAGGCATCATGTGAGAATGGACATCTGAAGCAAGACAATCATCAGTTTGTTTTGACTGTCAAAAAAGTGGACAAAAGAAACAGGACAGGGAGAGGGAGGAGACACCCTGGCACTGAAGGATGAGCCCAACGAGCATGCCTTCCTCTTCCCTTGTGAGATAGTATAGTTTTAAGGAGGCCTAGAGAATTCTACAGGAGAAGGTTTATACCAGTACTATCAAAGGGAGTTGATGAGGACACCATGCTGAGGGACTATTTTATGGGTGAGCCCACCTGATACCCAACGATGCCCTGACTAGGTACAGAGAAGGTAGTTAAGACATCTCAGGGTAAGTAGGTAAATACTTTGTTGAGCAAATTTAAAGTATGATTTACTCTTATTCTTACCTTTATTATTTTGATTGTTATTTTGAATAGAAGTGATTACTGTTTAATTAATTGTAAATGCAAATGTTTTAATCAAATTAAGTGACAAAGTGATAACACTGCTATTTTTAATGTCAAATGACACTCCATTAATTTTTCAGGATAGGTGGTGGTGTAAGTAGGTAAGACTAATTTGGCTATGTCCTAGGGACTGTTACATATTAAAATATTACCTCTAGATCATGGGAGTTCCCTAGTGGTCACTCACGCTCAACAAGTCTTAGGAATAGAATTATTTAGCTTTAATGGGAAAAATAAAGTATTAGGAATATTAAAATGATATAATATCTGCTTTACATGTAACTAATGTGAAGCCAAAAGATCTTACGTACTATACTATGACATTTGATAAAGAAAGCAATGGATAAAATAAAGAAAGCAGAGAAATAGGATTGATAGGATTAGAAAATAGAACTAGGATTTACTAATAGTTTAGATAGCCTAGATAAAGTATAGGGTTAGAAGAGGTAAGCGTAGTTTTTGAAGAATAAAACCTTATAAAAATCTATGACATGCAAAGAAATTTAACATAAGTAAGGTATGTTGAAGAAATTATGAGATTACTGTATGTCCTAGAACATCTAATTAATATAGCTTACATAATAACCAGTCTTCAAGTAGTATTCCAAATTGACAATAAGTAAAATAACATTTCTTATAGGGAAATTTGTTTAGTCTTTATGCAAAAAGAGAATAGATGGAATTAGGATCATCATAAGTCATTGTCAGAAGATTAAAATGTTTTATTATTTCAGAAATAGAAAAGCTGGTGGAAAGATGTTGGTCTTCATGGAAGGAATGAAGGTCCACCAACTCTATTCTGTTAATCACAGTAACAAAGGGGGGCGAACCCCTGGTATAATGTTAAATCATATTATTTGTTACATTTGTTACCTTGGGTTACAGATTTTTTATAATTTTCACTTTCATTATTTGATTAATGTTTTATTTGAATGTCCCTTTGGAGAAAAGAGTCTGCTAAGTCCCATAAACTGTAACTCTAATGGTTAGTGGCATTTATATGATAATAACTAGATACTTCCCAACAGATACTTGATATGGTGCTTTCCTTTGCGCATATTTGGATCTATGCGCAAGGGGGGAGTAGGAAAGAGGAATATTTTTATTGGAGGATTTTCATAGTTACAGGTAGTTATTGATGATAGTCTAACAAATGTCATGTGTATAGTCCTCCTATCAGGAAAAGTGATAGTGTTGTCTAAACCATTAGGACACATATTGGTCCCAGAAGGATCATGAAAACACTTAGTTATTGATTACATTGATATGATAGTTATTGATTACATTGATATGATAAAAATAAGAAACTTTGGTAGTGGTTTGTAGGGGTTTTCAGATGATAAGGGCAAATGACATGCTAAAAGGGAGAATTGCTAAAATATGTGCCTCAACAGATTTAAACTGGTTTGATGCCATACGCATTGCTTCAATGCAAATAAGGTCACAACAAAACCAGAGTAATTACTTTTTGCATTAAAGATAAAAGCTGAGAGGTCCATCAGAGGCCCACCTTTGGATCAGCTCCGAGGACAAATTAGAAATGATATGGAATAATTGTCATTATTTCACAGAACAATTTATAAGCAGGAAAAAGGACTTTCGGAAGGACCTACAGGAAAAAAGAGTCAACAACCTACAGTGTACTGCCTGGGGACAGAAATGGTCCTGGCAGTGGTGGGTATAGTGTTTTTGGCATGTATGCTCCTGTTCCCCTGTTGATTATAGACTTCCAGGCAAGGAATTCAGTGAGGAAGGGGGGACATTGTCCCAGCAACATCTGCCCTGATAACAAACAGGGAATGTACAGAAAACTGCAGAGATCCCAGTCCATGACATACCACCAAACCACCAGGAAATGAGCTATTCAATTGTTTTTTCACAAGTGAGGCTGACAAAGAAGACTCAGGTAACACAGAAATTACTGACTGAAATCTTATCAACCACCAGGAATCTGGAATATTGACGAATCTTCCAATATGAAAGAAGTCTGTTATGTGCTTGGAGCACTAAGAGAACAGGTGGCTGCAACCTTCTGGGTAGTTATGCACCACTGGATGATGTTGGATCAGATATTAGCCAAAGAAAGTGGAGTGTGTGTCAACATAGGAGTATATTGCAGTATGTTTATTCCCATAACATAGCTATGACAAAACTAATAATGATAGAAAGATAGTTTAAGGGGGCATTAGGAGGATTAGAAATATGGCTAGCACAAATAGGAATAGTTGTAGGAATAGGTTTGCTTGTATTTGTGCTTGTTTTCTCTTTGTTTCTTCCTTGTTTGAGATCCATAGTGCTTAAAACAGTGGCTGGGAGAAATGGATCATAAATGCCACTGCTGTTAATGAATGAAGCAAATGGCAACCCTTGTGAAAGGAGATACTAGTGCCAGGACAGATGACAAGGAAATGGAAACATGACAGTGATGCCAGTGATGCCAGAACTGATGCTCCTCATAGAGGATTGGAGAAAGGAGGAACATTGGGATACAGTATGCTGGTTGGAAGCAAAACCAGCTCTTTCATTGATGAAGTGGGATTGGGTGTGGACTCCACTCCGTCCAACAGCCAAGCCACCAATGTTCTCAAAGCATATGAGATGGAGTGCGGAACTAAGACAATGGCTTTTGTTTTTGTGAATTGCAACATTCGTAACATACTTCACACTTGAAGCGCAGCATCCAACATTTGCTAATACATCTGCGATTGCATTTACACTCTGCCATCTCCGAGGAACAATGGACTAAAAATTGTGTGTAATGAGAATTAATTATTAATAGTTTGGTGTTACTTTGTTTTCACAGAAGAGGGTCATTATAGCATGTAACCTATCTTCATGTAGAAGCTTAGAATATTATAGGGCTAGCCCTATCTAAAAACACCCATCAGGAATTCTTATGTGATCTGTTTGCTCATTTGATGAATTTATGGGGATGGAAAAGCATATGTGTAGTTGAAGGAACGTTTCTCCTCTCGCTTGTTGTAAACAAGTGTTGCTGTAATAACAGGACAGTAGAAGAGTTTCCCTTATGAAGGTTTTTTTCCTCTAAAAACAATGGAAAAAAGAGGTTTTCCCTTAAGGGTTTTCGCTTCCACCGAGAGGATTTGAAACTTGCCATTCTATTTGATAATAACACTACACTATTGGATTTGATTTAAGTGAGGGTTGGTTCAAGGGTGTAATAACAGTACTAATATAAGAGTTTTATGTTTATCAGTGGTATTGGGGACAATTGGTTAAACTCATAGTTGCTGCTGTGGTAACTGGTTTGCTTAGCTGACTGTTTGTAGTGTGACTCAGCTTAGCAGCTGTATTTTCTTGATAGTAGGGGAGGTGTTAAAATAGTGATAAATGTTTGATCTTGCTGCATAAGTGAGCACTTCATGCTCAAAGGGGGGAATGTCGTGGCCTTTATTGAAATATATCCTTTAGTTTATATATCTTTTATGTAGTATCTTTATTCTGTGTAATATCATTGTTTTGTGAAACTGAAGTCTGTAGTATGTTCAGTGTGGAAAAGGAAGACTGGTTTAAGTGAAAGAGCAGGCCTGGCAGAAAATGGCATAGATAAGGTTTGGTGACAGGAAATGTAAGCAAAACCTAAAGAATGGCAAAACCTAAAGAATGTATGAATGACAGGATGAGAGGGCAAAGGTGAAGTACCATATATTACTTGGTCAGTTATCTGTAAACATAGAGGGTCTTGTCTGGGATGACTTGAAGGGGTATAAAGGCTGGACAACAGCCAGAGGATGTTAGCTCACTTTGCTCACTGCTCACTGCTCACTGCTCACTTTGCTTAGCTTAGCTTTCACTTAATTGCTTCACCAATGCTCCGGAGTGCATTAAAGCCATCATCTGCAGTATACATCCATGGTGTGCGGACTTCTTTTGAGTTGTATTATTTAATGTGGATTTGACACCACATTCCTTCATGCCACTTCACCTTGCTCTCAGCACTTTCCTTGTGAGGTTAAAGGTGCTCTAAGCGATGCCACATGTTTTTTAGGCTAAAACATTTTGGGCTCTATCTTGCACTTTAGCGCAATTGACTTTGCGCAAATCGCTTTGTGGGCGAATCTTGGGCGCTGTTTCTATTTTACCGGCGGGATAATGACTGTTGCGCCCGACGCACATTTAAAATGGGGTGGTCTGTAGTAGCTACATTATTCATGGGTGTGGTTTAGGCGTAACGTGCAATAAACCAACCAGAGCGTCATGCTTGTTCCATAGCGGATTGCTATTATGATGGCGGATTTGCCAGGCGCAGCCAGGAACGGTTCACAGCGCTATAGTCAGTTGGGAACAGTTTGCTATTGATTTTTCCTCTTGACAAAATGTAATACAAAAATGTCACTTTCCGATGTTTTTCCATCTGTTTGCGCCGGAACACGCCCCCTCTTTTCGCTGAAACGCCCCCCTGGGCGCACATGTACCTGTGGAGGGAAAATTCCAATATGCGCTGACTGCAAAATAGGAAAGACAAAAGCGCGAGTATACAAAGTCAATTGCGCTGGTGTGCAAGATACAGCCCTTTATGTCACTTATACTGCAAACATCACCTAACCAACTGCTAGCTGTCTGTGTCCTGAATACACTGTAAAAAAATTTGATCTCTGTAGACAGCCTAGGCTCCAAAAACGGCAACAAAAACAACCTGGGCAAACCTAGCCCATAAAAACATAGCAAACTGTTCCAGCAAATCACAGAGGAGATGCGCGTTTAGGAGAGTTTCAATTGTACGGGAGCAGCACGGGAGGGAAGGGGAGGAAGTAGCAAGCTAGCTCTCTGTTTAGTTTGAAAGTCAACAGAAGTGACGTTACCCAGCATCGCTTAGAGCACCTTTAAATAGCTAGTTTGATGTTTACATTTAGCCATTTAGCTGACACTTTTATTCAAAGCGACTTACAAAAAGGGAACAATCAAGGTACTCATCACCCTCATCAAGGTGCTCCCATCCCATCTTACCAGATTGATTGTTGTACATCATATATATGTCTCTTTGGATCAAAGTATCTGTTAATTGGATAAATGTATAAGGGGAAGACTAGAGGAACGGAAGAGAAGACCAGAGAAGATGAAAAGGTAGAGAGAGAGAGGCCAAGAGGAGAGAAGAAGGGAGGAGAGAGAGGAAAAGAGGAAAAGAGAGGAAAGAGGAGCCACAGGAGGACACACAGATACCTCAGAGTCATTTGAAGATGTAACCACTCTGGCCTTTAAAAGGCCATGGTGCATTGTGGTTCGGTGTCTCACACACCATTATATGCCAGCGTGTGTGTGTGTGTGTGTGCCAGAATAAATGTGGGCTGAAATAGCTGACTGTAAGGCGACCCTCACCACCCCATCCACCCTCCTCCCAATACACACACACACACACTCAGCCCTCCACCCTCCACCCTCCACCCCCACTATGCCACGCTGGCTGTTTATGAGTGTGTGTATTGTGCGAGTGATAAGGTCTCCCTCAGTAATTAATCTCGTTAGGCGTGTTTATCAGCCGGCTCGTTTCACGGCACTTTGCCTTTGTTTGCCTTGCGCCTCACTTTATCACTCCAGAGAGGAGCGGAGGTGTGCGTGTGCGTGTGCGTGTGCGTGTGCGTGTGCGTGTGTGTGTGCCTGTGTGTGTGTGTGAGTGTGTGTGTGTGTGTGTGTGTGTGTTTTTGTGCTCGTCTGCATTTTTGTGTGTCCCTCTGTCTATGTGTATGAGTAAATGTGTTTATGTGTGTGTGTGTGTGTGTGTGTGTGTGTGTGTGTGTGTGTGTGCTGTCTATAGGATCCTGAAATTCTTGGTGGCCAAGAGGAAGTTTAAGGAGACTCTACGACCGTATGATGTGAAGGATGTGATTGAGCAGTACTCAGCTGGACACCTGGACATGCTGGGCAGAATCAAAAGCTTACAGACCAGGTGAGGCAATGTTGGACACACACACACACAGAAACACACACACACACACACACACACATACACACACACACACACACACGTAGTAATATTCACACATGTTTGTATTGGATTGACTCATATGCGGTAGGGTAGTGTTTTTCTGGCTAATAATAGTAGCTTTCTGTATTGCTACATCAGCAGATTATTTATTTATTTTTTATACATGGACGTTTCACATGTGGTGATAGATCACTTTCCTGTTTGAAAATGAATGAAGTTGTCTACTTAATAATAAAGTCTTTCCAGAAGGCTCATCCCGTGTATGATGTTATGTGTGTCTTGAAAAGGGTGGATCAAATCATTGGCCGTGGGGGTGTCCAGACAGATAAGAAGGTCCGCATTGAAAAGGGGGAGAAGACACCACCAGAACTGGATCAAATGGATGAGCTGAGCATGATGGGACGTGTAGTTAAAGTGGAGAAACAGGTAAAGGAACTTCCACCAGTCAGATATGCTCTGCTACTGATCCCACCCATCTGTTTTACACTTACAACATTATATTAACACGTAATGTCATCATTATAAGGGAGTGTTTCTACTTTCAAATGAGGACTTTTGGTCTGTTTAAAGATAATATTTTTACACTTATGACATGATTGGAGTGAACTACAGAGTTAAAATGTAAGCGAAGAGATCAGTGTTTTGTAAACTAGTACAAATTCCTATCTCACAGGCTGTGAATGGCCCATCTAATTCCTGGCTGTTTCTCCATGTCGACATGTTTGTGTCAACCAGCCAACACACTGGCTAACTGGACCGCTCAGAGTGGACCTGTTTTATCATTGTGATGCTCAGTGCTCATAATGGACCGGAAACAAGCAGAAGATGCTATTGGTCTTGGCCCACGTCCATGAGATTTTAAATGTGTTTGCTGGGTGCATGCCCATGTCTGCTGCTGTCCTGAGAGATGGCTGCTATGATGCCAGAAGAGGGTCATGTTTCAGAAAGCTCATTGTCTTTTTGGCGTAGAGGATTCGTCTTACCATAGCGCTTATCATAGCCTCTGTAATCAAAACCTTTGTCAGTTACACAAGAGGCCAGAAGGACAGCTTTGAGACATCTTTGTTGTGCAGTCAGCACCTCTGGCCGTTTCATATCCGTATATGTTTACATTTAGCTGAATAGTCAGTAAATAGGCCTTTTCAATAATTATTATTATTATAAATTTTTTTGCTTTGAATCACTGCCAATTGTTTATCTCAAACATTAACTGTGCATGTTCTCTATGCAAAAAACAAGATGGAGGGATCTTTTTTTATCGACCGTTTTGAATTACCATCCTGAACCAGTGACATGTATTTTTGCTAACACTGATTCCAGAGGAAAAAAAGAGAGAGAGAGAGAGAGAGAGTGCTGTGGTTTGGGGGTGTTCCAGGTATCCACACTCTAATTATCCCTTAGTCAGCTGAGCAGCAATGACAAGCAAAAGGATGCAGCTTTACTTTTGTGCTCCTCTGAATGCTGTGTTCTGTTTCATTGAGTGCCTTTTGAAATTCAGCTATTGTCTGTAACGTGGCTGTAGTCTGATGCCAAAACATGCTGAAATTGGTATTTGCAGTTGGACAAATTATAGTACTGTCTTTATTATGTTATGTACTGAGTCTGGTCATTCAACATAATATTATCTATATTGTTTAACAATACAGCAGCACTAGTGTGATCATTGATGTATGCTAGTATGGCATCAGTGTATTCAGTATGTGTTCTGTGGGTGTTGCTTCTCAGGTTCAGTCCATTGAGAACAAGCTGGACCTGCTGCTGAACTTCTACTCACAGTGCCTGAAGAAGGGCTCGTCCCACTTCACCCTGTCTTCCCTGCTGGAGCCAGACCTCACCTCGGACTACCACAGCCCCACCGACCAGCGCGAGCTCTTCCCCTCTGCCAACACGCTCAACATCGCCCACTCCGACAGCGGGAACATGGACTAGAGTGGAGCGGAGAGCCGTGGAGATACTGACCCGCACCACTGCAAGTAGACGGATCCCACGCAGACTGCAAGCTTCAAAAGGAAAACATGGAACCAAGCAAAAGGAGAATGCTCACCTCTACACCATATCTACACACTCTGAGTCAATGGCAGCCTTCAGAATCCCTTGTCTACCTCCAGATCTGAAGCCTTCCATCTCTATCTATCTTGTTCCAGCTCTATCTATCTATTTTCACCTCTCTCTACTTCCACCACTATCTATCTACTGAAGTTATTACTTCACTCCATCCTCTATACGTCTACTCTTTAGACTTTCCTCTACTCATTTTTATTGCGTACTTTCCGTTTACTTATATAGAAAAATTGCCAATTCCCCTTTAAATCATAACTCATTCTCTCTCTCTTTCTCTCTCTACCTCTCTGTCTCTCCCTTTCTCTCTGACATAGTCCTCTCTTCAGTGGCCTCCACTGTGGATGAGAGCTGAACCCTTTAAAAAACATTTCAGACTGTCTCCACTAGAGGGCAGTGGCAGAGCAGTGGCATGCCAAAAGAAAACTGCTCTCCGAAAGGCTAAACAAGGACCTACGCACTCTACTTCCCTCTCTCTCAGGAGACACTCAGTCACTCACTCACCACCACCCCCTTCCCTCATATTCTCGTCTATTTTTAAACTACAACCAACTGTGGGTATATCGACTTCTTTTGACATCCTTTTTTTATATAAATAAGATTACTTTATACAAGATTTGAAGATTATATCATTTCTTGCTGATGTTGATTTTGAATCAGTAGACCTCAAGATCAATCAAGGGATTGTTTTTTTTTTTGTGCTTGATTTGTTTGTTTGTTGTTTTGTTTCGTTTATTTTCCTTAGGAAGAGGTCTGAAAATATATATATTTTCTTTTTTTGGGACAAGGCCTACTCACTCTTTTTTGTGTGGCATCTGTTTGTTCCGTGTTTTGGGGGGTTGGGGGTTTGTTTTCACCTGGAGCTGATGCGAGTTGTTTTAGACTTTGCATGGGTGGAAGTCTGAGCCTCAGCTGAATGTAGCCCTCCCTCCCGGCCCCCCTCTCTCATCTCTCTACTGCTGATGGTGTCTCTGTACTGGGCATTACTGTGGACTGGAAAAGACATGATGATAATGATCATAATGGTGATAATGATGATGATGATAATAATAATAATAATGTTAATAATAATAAAGGACCTTGTTGCCTGGTGTCACATGCACATACTGGGAGCACCGAGAGACACATGGACAGTCATTCCACCAACGCGTCATCTCTCCCTGCACCCTCTTGACCTTCTGCATGGTTCTACTGTATATCCCTATGCCCTGAAAGAAAGAAAGAGAGAAAGAAAGAACGTGAAAGTGGGTTTTAGTCAGGACACTCAGGTTTATTTATAGACAGATGTGGTATCACACGTTGTATATGTGTGTGTGTGGGTGTGTCTGTGAGTGTGAGAGTTTGGCTGTGTGATGGTGTGACCTTGAAGACAGGGCAGCCAGGCATCACTGATTTGGGTTTCTTTCCCAACTTACCAACCTAAACCAGTCAATTCTCAAGAAAGCCCACTTTGCAAAAACAAGATATGTCAGTATTCCTATTTCACCATTTCTATAATGGAGTTGAATTGCATGTTTCTTACAGACAGAATCAAGAATCCATTGTCATGTGTGACCACATACAGCCTGTAAAGCTAGAAGTATACATAGAAGCCTCTCGGGCACCCATACTGGACCTCACCCTGTACCGCCTTGCCGCCTCCCCATTCAACTCTGCATGTTTTCTCAAGCCAAACCGAAAAGGCCAATCAGTACATAATCATGGACACTCAACAACGGGTTTACACTGGGGTGACTGAAATGAGATGGTTTTGGTGCAACATGTCCCTAGATAGTCACTGAGACAGTGAAATTATCCTGTACATTCTTTATGACATTATTTATTCCCCTTTCCTTAGTTTAATTATCTTCTTCACCACTTTTCTGAAATCCTATAAGTTGTGAAATGTTTGTTTGTCCTTCTCAGAAGGATATTTGCCTCAAGGGCAACTACATACTTGGCCACCCATTAAAAACTGACTTGAATAACAGGAAATGAAGGATGTGTCAGGGTTGCATTGCTGTTAGTGCATGAATGCTTCTTATAATGTCTAAGAATGCATCTGTGGAAAAGTACCTGGCCGTAGACCCATCAACACCACTCGGCTCAGACAGGCAAACTGGTGAAGTCTTTGGAATACCTCCAAGTTCACTTCGCTTAACTAATTTGCAAAATGATCCTAAATTAATGTATTTTTCACTTGGATGAGGTGGTTTGGGTCTCACAAGGCACAGCCGAGATCCTGTAGCCAAACATCCTGTTGAGTTTTGAGAAAGAAAGACCCCTTTAAAGAGGCCTCAGAGGTGCCTGTGTCACATCTTGGTCTATCAAAGTATCTTATTCATTGTCATGACTGCTTTTATTTAACCTGTTCATTATCACAATTGTAGACTCAAAGTTAATGAATGTACGTATAATATAAAAAAAACATTTATTATACTATATACCCTGTTGTTTCAGTTCCCCTGGTATTCAACCATTTGTTTGTAGTCTGACAGAGGCATAAAAACATGTGTGCTATGCAATCATTTTACACATATGCTCTGCCTCCACATCATGCTGCTTGTATTCCAGAACAGTACCTCAAGATTTACCAGCATGTCTAGTTTGGTCAGTCTCTTTAACATATTGATCCAGTCATGACAATGAAAGCCCTTTTTTTTTGTTTTTCAAAGTACACACATATTTCCTCCCAACAGTTTCACCAGATTAATTTAGAAGATTTTGGTGTGTGAACAGTTTTCTCATGTGCCTAAGTGGTTTCCAAGACAGCACCAGGTAGTTTCTGGAAAAGGACTCTGACAATGTAGTTAATGTAGACGTCCTCTCCACAGACCATCTCAACCTGTTTTATTGCAGTCCAGGCCATACATCCCTTAAGAGTGGGTCCATAGTGGTTGTGAAAATTGTTTTTTCATTGACACATGCTGAACCGGTACTTTTGGCAAGCAAGCTTGCCTTAGATTCTCACTGGAGAGTCAATCACAACCTCCATCACATGGGTGCTTCCAAGGGTCGCATACTGAATGAATCTGTGCCTTTCGGATATATCTATTCCTTTTGATTACTTAGCACAATTATGATAAAGCTGAAGCATGTAGGACAAGAGTCACAACGATTCCTGTGAGACTAAAAAAAAGTATTCATCTTAAAGCACAACAGTGCTTTCCAGACAGTAATGGCCACACTAGCCACACTGTTATTTTTACTCCACTTTGACCTCTTACCCAGTCAAAATTGCCCTTTAAAATGCTTCAAATATAGAACCTCCCCATACGTCTGTCCTGCTGCCATGCATACTAGAGTAGATCTTATTAATGTGCTGGGGAGGACTAGAGGGCATGGCTGTAGCTGCATTGGTTACCATGTCTAGGCATGTGATGGGCCATGTTGAGCATGCTGCATAATTGCCTTGTTTTGCGCACAACTTCTTTTCTATGAGACAAACAAGCCAAAAGTTGGGCATATTAGAATAGAGACAAACCACACTGGACGAGACACTGTTTTTGATACTTGAATGCAGTGTGCATGGTCCTTTGCATGCCCCCCCACCCCCCATCCCTTTAAAAATCCATCCTCTGTTTTCACGGACATTACTCTCACCCAGTCCTCTGATGACATTCCAACCTAATTCCCTTTCTCTGAAGTACTTATGCAGTGTATGGACATTGTACAATTGTAAAGCAATAAAATGCACACTAAATGAATAAGTCTTTCATGATGCTCTTTCATAGATTGTTAAAATGAATGCTGACCATAGCTTTTCAGAGTTTTCCTGATGAGGATGTTCAGCTCAAGACTAACTGTTTCCTTCTACATTGAGAACAAAACCCACTCACATTACTAACTTACTTTATTTGTTTCAATAAAGTTTTTTTCTCAAATGGATGCTGCTGATGCATGACTAGTTCTTTATTAAACAAGCTATTTTTAAAGGAACCATATGTAAGAAATGTATTTCAATTAATCATAAAATGGCCCTGAAATGTCACTAAGAAATCATGTTAATTTCAAATACTTATATCACTGACAACAGTAGTCCAGCCAGGGTATTGTTATTTAAAAAGTGAAGTTGTAGCCCTCAACTGATGTTGATGTTGTGTTTTGTCATGTCATGTTGTGTTTTGGCCTGATGCGCCACCCTCCACCTATCTACTAATCACAAAGTCAGTAGTGTTTCAGCATCCGGTTTGGCAATCTCGAGTCAGGGGGGAGGGGGAGGGGATAAACCAGTCTACAGTAATTTGAAAGTGATTGCAGTACCAGTTTTGCCCACAATCTTACATATGGTTCCTTTAATTATTGACTATATGGCAAATCGTTCTCGTTAATAACATATGGAGACCTCCAGGGGGCACTGTTTTATTTTAGGTGTTTTCCGACACACGTCTTGGCCGATGACGCGTCAAGACAAAATTCAAAATGGCAACCACCCTAATGTGTTGTTGCGATACTGTTAAATAAATTCAGTAAGTTATCTGTTGTGACAGAGGTGAAGCGGCTTCGGACATATTGTGGATGTGTGCACAATAAATTTCAAGGGCAGTTTCGCTGAAAATTGATGTGTCATCGACCATAACGGACACTGGTGAGTTGGTTTGCTGGGAATCGGCACTCTGACGAAGTGAACTTTATCTCCCCTATCTAGCTTCTAGTCAGCTAGCATAATTAGCTAATGCCGGATCACTAACGTTACATCGTTGCGATGAACTAGCAGACCGGTATGGTAGTTATAAAGTTGTTAAACCAATATTGTACCATGTGATAAATAATCTATGGTAATTATTGGTGATATAGACGGTCCGTGTCGTCGATGGTTTTATTCGCTTGCTAACGTTGATGTTAGTTTGAAAGTCACAAAGCCTTCACAGCTTTCGGCGATTTGTTCATTTCAATAACCGTAACATTAACCGTAACAGTTAACGTTAGACACGGTTGATCTGTTGGCGGTTGTTTTCTTGCTAGTTGGGTAATGGTCTGTATTTTATGTCTCTGCTGGTGCGTTGGCAACGACAAGCACGGCAGCATCATCTGCTAAACTGCTAGGTAGAGTGAACTCTGTTCATAAGTCCCTGGCTAACTTTACGGGTGACTCACGCGTACCCATCAACAATGACGTTAGCCCTGACATAAATGGGAAGGCCAGTTACGATTAATTCAGGGAGTCCATGTCGACAATCTGAAGATTTAATCTAAAATTTAACGTGGGTCGCCGTTGAATCTTGTCAAGTCACTTGTTCGGCATTGGGTTTCAATATGGCAACGTGAGCGTTTACCCACGAGTGAGCTCATACAAGGTGTCGGAAGGGGTTAATGGCAATGTTTATTTTTGTTACTTGCAGGTGAAATTGCGTATCTCTTTCAACGAAACATCTCAGAGTCGTAGTTATGTCAGACTAAAGCCCAGACGTGGCGCCTCTGGCAAGGAATTGTTGCGGGATCATGGAGAGCGACTGTCGGATCCCGACGACATGTTGTAGGCCCAGGATTCTGGTCCTCCACGCACTTTTCTGGGGGCTTGTGTCTCTCAGGTAAGAAACGTCATGATGAATAGTTTGTTTCAAGAACTTTGTGGACAGAATCTCTCTAATGCAAGTTTCTCTATAGGGTGTTTGGGGCTTCCATCCTCTCAAAGGATGAAAAACCACCAGGTGAGGCTTGTGAAACATTAATTGTCTTAATGGAAAGCCTTGTTACTGTGTTACTGGAATACCTTGCTCATTATCCAAAAGTAACATCAAGTCATGTAGTGACTTTTTTTTTTTGCAGTGACCAGGCCCATCACTACTCCTTGTTGGCAGATAGAAGAATTTGTGGTGGCCACAGAGTGTTCCCAATGCAATGCATTTCAGACGGTGAGAAAGCCATAGAAAAGATTCATAAATCTTTTTACCTCCACCCTTTATATTGCTCACCTCTTATAATAGTAAGATAATCATACTCAGACAAGTCCATTTATTTTATTTCATGGCACACTGTGCCACTGAAACATAGCTGCTAGTTCAAAGGTCAATTTACAACTTTATCTTGACATTATGTCAGTGTGTACACAGACTCACCTGTGGTATCCTGATGAGAGATATAGGTTGTTTGCTAGCTGTGTAATCTGTGTCTTCTCTCTTACCCCCTCAGAAGACATTGCCCGAGTGCAGTCTGACCGGATACGTGGAGCGGATCAATTGTACCAAGACCAGCAAAGAAGTCCATAAGAGGTGAGTGTACACAACAACACAAAGACAGTGTTACACAATAGATACCCTATTAAGCACACAGCCTGTATACCAACCTGGATTGTTATTGGATTGAATTAAAGAAAATAAATCTCATCCGGTCTCCTTCGTTTCAGCTGTCGTTCCACCCTTTTGGAGGAGCATCTCTTCTGGAAGTTTGAAGGAGCCATGTTGGGCCTCACTGTTCTCTTTGCTCTTGTGGTGGTTGCCAGGCAACGGTCTTTGGACCGCTTGGCGTCAGAGAAGGTCCGCCGGCAGATAGAGTCCATCTAGCACCTGGACAGGAGCCGTGGGGTCACATCCTCCTGCCTTGGTCCAACAGGGGAACCCACTTTCCAGAGCCATACTATGCTGAATAATTCAATGAGATTGAGACACAAGAGGCCATGCTCGCCCGCCCAAACAAGAAGCTGGCTTGTCTGACCTGAACTGACTCCGCTGTTCTGGCCACAGGCTCATATTGAGCATGATTTTGACTTGAATGATCTTTGATTGCGTCAGAACTGAACTCAGGTCAGACCAGACAAACAAACTCTCCAATGGTCAGCAGCTTGTTATTCACCGTCCAGGTTTCTGGACATATCAAGACATATCAAAACAAACAGCAAACCCCTTTGATGTTTTATGCAATCTGTGCTCAACCAGTGGTTTCACCTCATTATTTAGAGATGTTATTGGTGCAGTGAGCTTGCAAAAACCATGGGAAGGAGTTAACATTGAGGACACTGAAGTTAATTAAGGGGACTTTTATTTACTCGTGAATGTGAGCCACTGAGATCATTGTGAAAGAAATGGACCTCTAACTACAAGCAACCAATACCATGGACTTTTCAAAGCACAGTAGGCATATTGGAAGTGCTCAGAGCGGAGACAGTATTTTGGATTATGTGAACTGCCGGGGGTCTTAAAGATAATTTAAAATTTTAAAATACAAGTTAGGTTAAAACATTATAAAGTGTAATAAGTATAAATAAGAGTCCTGCAAGACATTTCATGTGAAAAGTGTTGCTCACCTCTCCAAATTAGCCTTATTTTACCTCTGGCATCTTGTGTGTGTGTGTGTGATTTTTGTAGTGTTGCGCTTGTAGTGTGATTCATCTTAAGTAGCATACATGTAGCCTTAAGGCATGGTAGCATCAGCTCCAACCTGACATCACTTGTTTGTGGACTTGTGGATGATGGATGGACGATGTCTCTAATATTTATGCTATTTACGGTGAATCTCTGTGCTGTTCTTAAACACCTTCACCAGAGTTTTGGACTTGGTGCGGCAACCACAATCCTGATTGAAAAGTAATTTGGAAAGGTAGACAGTATTATCGTCCTCATTTGATAATTGTTTTGATATTCATGAATTGGATTATTTCTGCATGCAGTTGACTCTGTGATAAAAGTAGTGTTTTTCCCATAATACTTAAAAACAGTATTTTTAAGCATTCTGAATATCATGGGGGCATTTTATTTTTATTCTCTTGTACCAGCCTTAGGGTAGACTGTTTTAATTAATCTCTGTAAATTAACTGACTTAAACGTTGTCATCTTCTCGTCTGTAGCGGAGGTGACTTTGCCAGAGGGTGAAATAACATCCCGTAAATTACAGTGGGGGGGGGGGATTCTGCCAGGCGCCGTGACTCAGATCATAGAACATGATGACAAACCCAACATCCAGGTGTAATCAGCCTAAAATAAGCCTTCATATTTCCGCAGACATGAGCTAACTCTTCATGTCTTCTAATATTTCAATTTTTTTGTGTGTATCCTAGTATTTGTTACGCACAGGGTTGTTTTTTTTTTTTTTTCTTTGATTTCAAATTTCCTGTCACTTTACTTAATGGGTCAATACAGTTCAAGCTTAGAGGTCCAACTACAACAGTTCCTAATTTGCTAGTAATGATTGTGAGGGCTGATGTCTCAATTTGTTCCACATTAATTAACCTTGAATTATTTTTGATCTGTAGACTGGGAGAGCATGCATGCAGGGAGGTTGAGCATGCATACGTGTGTGAGCAAGAGAGTGTGTGTGTGGTGGTGTGTGTGTGGGGGTGCATCACTTTCATTCCACCTGAAACTATTGTTTTATTCACAGCTGAGAATAAGAAGGGAACTAGATGACATGGGAGGTTGTGTGTGTGTGAGGAATGGATGTGTGTGTGTGTGGGGGGGGGTGGGGGTGTAGATGACATGATATACTCCAAAATATTTGACTAACAATTTTACTGATGAATTCCCCCACATTACTGTAAATACTGTATTTTTATGAGATGTAACATATGTTTCCTATTGCCTGCAGCAGACTGGCTCTATGCTGTAATAAAAGAAATGGGAAAACACTCTGCTCTACCGTACCTATGTTTCAGTGACAAACACATGATGGGTTTGACCATCCCAAAGCAGTCCACAAAGTAATGTGCTGGATCAGAACATCATTTATCATTATCCTTTACTTTTGACTGAAACAGGACAAAGCATAGAATAGTGTCTGAGTGCTCTTGCATTGAAACTCCCTCGTCTTATCATGAGTATCATCCAAGTGCTTTGACATCTGTTTTAGACTTCTTATATGTTTAAAGGGACACCTGGCAACGTTTTCGTGTTAGTTACTCATCTTCGTAAGTCGGTATATGGTTAAATGACTCATTACAGGGCGAATGAAGACTCTCGCCCGCCCCTACTGCCTGTAGGAAGAATATCCGGCTTGCAAGTTCAGTGTATCGTACCCGCCGACCGAAGCAGGATCAGTTTACATCCTGCATCCACAGCACAACGGCAGGCTAACGAAACGCTAGCGATTGTTGCAAATGTGTGTATAATGGCAGAGCCGGCGAAGAAGCAGTGAACCCTTTACGGAAGATGCAAAGAAAAGGAACCGAGCGAGGGGGAGTTTCGTAGAGAAAAAGCTTCAGGCTTGCCTGGTGTCCCTTTAAGTGCTTGAGGTGTTGTAGTTTTCACTCAGCTCAAAATCTCAAGCACAACACAGAAGGTTGTCACTCTCACAAAATAGTATATTTAAATTATTTGTAAGTGATTTTTTTATAAGTCTGCTGCTGAGGTTACATATGGCAAAAATAGAAGAAAGCTCTTTCCTTCTCCAACTGTCTCCCACTTTAGACCACTTTCAAACACAGACAAACAGTATGAAAGTTTTATTGAGCCTTCTCACTTTAAAGACTGTAGCTCAAGCAGAAGTAAGCAACACCACCATACAAACAGATGTAAATGCCAGACTGAGTGCACCATGCCATGCCCCCCTTGCTATGGAGTGCCATCTGCAGGTAAACAGTGTATTACTACACGTTTTATGAAAACTTAATATTCTGACTACTTTCTTACGTTTTTATTTTATAGCTTTGTTTATAGCAACACAAACATGGCAGGCAATACTAAAATACTGGTGTGTCCATGTGTGGTTTGAAACAAGATCATAGGCTCTTCAAGAAGAATTGGCCACACCTCGATCCTCGTGGACATGGGCAGATTTGACCATGTTTGTTGTCATGCTTCACAGAGCAGTATTTTTCCACGTTGCACTGAAAGGCAATTAAAAGTTCCTATTAATGTGGTAATGGCAGGACACGTAGAGCTATCGAGATTACCACTAGGTGTCGCCCCAACTCAAAATAATTACTTTGCAGACAAAACGACTGATAATAATCTACAGCTGAACACTCATGAAGTGTCCAATGCTAGAGCACACCTTACCAGAATTCTTATCCTTCGTCGACGTATTCTCGTGCAAACACCCGGGAGACGGTTAAACTTGTTCTCAAGTTGGTTAAAGGGTCCTGGATGAGATTTCCGACCTTGGCTAGGATTTTCATCCTGAAATAATATAGAATACCTGAATGAAATGATGACGGACTCAGACAATGTCCTGTCATCAACCTGCTCGCCCATAAACATCTCCAAAATCTAGTGACCCCTTTCATTACAGAACTGAATTGTATAACGTTTTGTTTTAGGTGCAGCGTCCAAATCATATTCCAAACTACATGCTTGATAGGTCCTACGTCGAGCAAAGGAATGATCTCTATTTCAGACACAAGCTTCCTGCCAATTGGTCTATTCCAGGCTAAGGTCATGTCAGATAGGCTAAATTCTTGATTAAAATGGCAGTTTTCTTGTGTCAACAATTACTTTTCTGACTCAATTTCGATTCTTGACAATGTCAACAAGCTATGCTATAGCTTGAAGCAGAATATTTCATGTTATGGTGCCAAATATCCATTAATTATCTTATTTAGAATAGTTAATAGATGTAGGCTATGTTAGATATAAGAAGTAGCCTAGGCTTATATAACGACCACATGACTTACAACTGGAACACGTATGCTGTTAATGTAGGCTGCATTGGCTTGGCTATAAGGCTATAGGTTTTACTCACCAGATGCTCATATGCCTGTGGCTCGCTAAGGTGTGGTTTTTGAACCATCATATCGTCTGACATTCTTGCCTTTACCTCGGAAAGTTGTGAGTTCATATAAAAAACTAATGAAACTAAGGACAATGACAGTAATGTGAGTTTAGACATAGCCTCCGGTGCGTGGACTTGGAAGTTTGTTTCGTGGTAGAGCAGAGGCACAAAAATCCTACTTTTTTCGGAATTGGCGATTGTCGGTTGCTCTCCAAGGTTCTGAACTAATCAATAGGTATGTTCTAACGACTGAATTTTAGCTAGACTTTTTATCCATAGCCTATCAGTGCAACTGTTTTCTATGTCGTGCAATAGTCCTGGTCGTCTTTAGATTTAGACATACCCTAATCCTTGACGACGTGCAGTAGTCTAATGATCATTTCCGCTTCGCTAAGCCGCTTTGAATAGTAACGTCAGGTCAACTTGACCGTTGAACTAAGACAAAAACACCCTGGAAGACGTCTTTGATATATGATATCATATTTTGAAAATATATTAAAATGTTCTAGCTACTCCATGTGCAAGATGTTTTTCTGACATGCAAGGAATTTAATGGAAGCTACGAGGGCATGCACCTGAAAGGTCAGTAGGCTATTAGCCTACCTCCTCACTGAGCATGAGCCAAAAATCCTCCATAAGTTTCTCATTTACACATTTGTAATGCATCCTGATATCCCATGGTCCATACATAATGAGAAATTCATCTCTCATGAAGATTACGACCCCTGTCCCAATTATTTGTTACAGTGATTGATTTCGGACAAGAAGATCTCTTCATCAAGAAAAAAGCGAACATAGGCCTGTACTGTTACGTGGATAGACCAGACACTAATGCTTACTACTGTGTAAATGCTCACGGTCGCATTCCGCAGCACTGCCAATGAATACATTGCGTATTGCAAAAGCATTACCAGTAAATAAAGAATATTTGGCATTACCACGAAACTCCTGACAACTCCCTGCCGTTTACATAGACATAGCCAAGACATAGCCTAAAAGCCACTCGTCCCCATCTAAGATCAAAGAAATCTATTCCAAGTCTAATAATTTCACTAAATGTAAAATGTATTGAATTATCGTTTATTGAGTCAAAAAAGACAGGAATTTTGAAGTTCGTTTACATTTTTATTAAATAAAATAAATCCATCTAATCATTGTTTACCGATTCCAGGCAATGTTTCACAGAAAATAACACATGCAAATAGATTCACGAATATAACAGTTAACAAACTGAAAGCTTATCTTCGAACCTGGTCTCATAGAATGTTTCACAATCACACAATGACAGCAATGGCCAAGTACAGTTCAATAGCAACGAAGAAAGAAGGTGTTGCACGCGGTGCCTCTCATGCAGTCGCAAAGACGTCCGATTCGGGGCCCGTGCTTCATAGCACAACGCTCACCCACATCACACTGCAGAAATGAAACAAAGTTATCTTGAGACCAACACAGATGAGGTTATATGCTCACACTGAGGTTATATGCTCACACCGCACACACATATATGGCCATATAATTTACAGTTTCTAACAATAACGCTTTGAACTTTTAGAGACGTTGTTGTTTGTAGAGGTAATTCTGACTGTAAACAACCTGCTACCCGAAGGAACATTGCCAAAGAACAATTAACAAGTTTGAACTTAGACTTGCAAACATATTCATACACAAATATTATGAATGATATTAAAACCACTTCCATACCCGGGGGATGACACTCGCTTTTTTCTCCAGCGATATTCTGTTGTCTTGTTCTCCCTCCAAAAGCCCTTCAAGTGCTTCAGCCTGAGTGGAGAGGAAAATAATCACATTGATGATTCCATTCCAAGTTCAAACGTGACTTCATATGTAAAGAGATTAGGCACTGAAAAGTTGTGCGTCATTGTGCATGTTCAGCATTTTGATTTGTTAGCTATGCATACCTAATGCATCATAAATGCCTCAGATTTCATTTATATTATGAAATTAAGTAAACAAGGAATGCACATTTCAGTGAGTTTAAACACGATAACATTAGCGCCGCTTTTTTAGAAATAAGGAAGTAACAGGTGTTCTTACCAAGTCCCTGGTTACGTAGCCCAATTGGTACTGCTCATCTTGTGCAGAGATTCGGTTTTCAGGTGACATTTCACTTTTGCAAACAGTGCTGAGGACCGATAGGCAGACCCCAATGTACACTACTACTCTGGCGCTGTCCATGGTATCGATGCTTGCAGACGTAGACGCGTGACGAATTGGACTAAAGTGCAGTACCGGATAATTTCTTTCCAATTGTTTGATGGCTTGTGGCTTTTCCTCTTTCTTGTTCTTGTACCTCAGCTCCTCTGTACTTCTGCGTTGCAACTCGCCGTGTTGCTGGGAAACTTTCCCTATTTATACAGTGCAAGACCCGAGATGCTCCTCCGTTAACGCGAATAACGTCATCAGCACTGTCTCTTAAGGGCGTTTTTTTTCCCTTGAATTGGGTAAGAAAGCGTCTCTAGGTCAACGCAGGTAAATAAATAAATACATAAATAAATAATGGAAGCGGACACATGACGGTAGAGGCGGAGATCTCATGGCACACATCTATTATTGTCACTGTTCAAAGGTGGAGAATCTACGTCCTGAAAGATGAATTCGCTTGAAGATAAGATGGTAAGGCACATTAAGCATGAAAGTGAAATATGTTTTCTAAGTATCATTTATGCAAATAACCACAGAACAGACTGGGAAGTGTCCACCACACACATAGCATGAGATTTCATAGATTATTTAGATAGCTTAACAAACATAATGTAGGTTTCCAATTTCACTAAAGTGTATGTTTATAGCCAGGCCTTTGAGTTAACTGGATGTTCCTTATCCCATTTTCTTCCTCTTTCTTGGTGCTTTGTTATGTCTGTAAATGTGATGTGAAAATGTGGAGTGATTTGCATTCATACACGAATCTTGCCTTCGTTAAAGCCAGTGATTGCAAAATGTTTTCAAAGCTGAACTGCTGAAAAACATCGGCTCATGACCTCCAGACCTCTAGAGTCGAGTCGAGGTAGCCTTCAAGCGTAGGATAGCGCATTCAGTTACTTTTCCCAACTTGCTATTTTCAAACAGCTCTCGGCATATTCTGTCGTGTGTAGATCGACTGGTGAGATGATAACCGTCTGAAGGACAATGAGAGAAGAAGCCCTGTTGAAAAACATATTTTTGGATTTCTAATTGGCATTACGCGCGTTTGCGTTTCCTGGTGCGTAATGCGCACATGGAGCTCCTTTGTGGACAATTAGGAATGGAAAGGCAGGATTTCCGAGGCACTCATCTGCAGAGCCTTGAGAGATGTAATAGAGGCTCGCACTGGGAAGCGCATTCCCCCCTGGCATGATCAATGGCAAACGCCGACCTGCCCATCTATCACCATAACCAACTTGTAGAGATATTGTCTATGTCTCACTATATAACCAAAATATTTTAATCCAGCGCACCAATTTTGATCCTGACGATGACCTTGTTAGTGCATCATGGTCTGATCCTTCTGAAAATCTTTGAACACTTTATTAATTAGCTGATCGAATAATAATTTCACATTGAATATTCCCACAAAATATGAATTAGTCTCAGGGTGGTATTTATGAAGGCTAATTTTCTCCAGAAAATTAGTCAGACCCAGTCTGACTACTGCGCTGTTTTTATTGCACAAAAGAGAGTTCCAGATAGCTATTTCTATGACGTCTTCCATGACATTGTATCTGACATGGCCAAGTTGCACAAGGCTTCATTACAAAGCAGGACTCTCACGAAAACCTGTCTCATTATATCACCTGCCAAGGACAAGAGACTCTGCGTTCTCAGTGTCCTGACGCCAGCCCCTTGCAAAGGTGTGAAAATGGCCTTCATGGACCTTTTCAATGAGATGGTGATTAAATTAAGGGCTACCATGGACTTCTTTTCAATGCATCACTGAAACAATGGTGTACTGTTTTATCAATAAAACATTATGTTCTTCACAACCACACAATACCTCACTCTTGCAACAAATGGTGCAAGAAAACATGCCTTTAGTGTTTGCTGTTGATCAGAGGAGGAACACATAAAAACAAAAATCAACCATCATAGATATTTAGTGAAAAGTTCACCTTTATAGATATCATTATATTTCATTAAAGTTTTACCACTGATAGTGTTAATTTAAAAATGTATATTTGGGCGCATCTCTCATCACCCAAATAATTTGTCAAATGTCTCACATCTGACCTTTTGTATAGAGCTATAAAGAGACAACCAAAGACAGCTGGCTTAAACACTTTGCAATCAGCCACTGAAATAATGAAAAAAAAGGCAGTCAAAGACGAATTCCCTCAAACACTTTGCAATCTAAAACTCTTGCCAAGGGAATTCTGCTGACAAATAGACGTTCTTCTTCAGCAAAGAGTATTGATTGTATGTTTATGTACTGCTGGGACACAAATGTCTGTCATGAAAGGAGAGAGAAAAGTGTCTAGCACTGGTGACATGATGAAGCATGTGCCAAATTAAACTATGGTCATTTGTTCATTGTAGCTGTGGCTACTAGTGTGTAGAGGGCTACTGATGCTTCCTATATGAAGGCAACACACAGTGTACTGTGATTATCATTTTAAATGAATAAGTAGCTTACTGAAGTCATACAAATTATATGGATTTTGTTGATTTAACAGTAAAGCATGAACAGTTATAATACTAGTCAGTAAGTGCCTTAAAGCATGAAACCTGTCCAAACACAAACCTTCTTGAATGCACATGCTACTACCAATGGAAGTCATAGAAACTCATTGTGTAGTGAAAAAAAAAATCGCACCAACACACCTCTGACCAGATTTGCGGCGTCACAGTGCTGACCTGCATCTTATCCCTCTCTGCAATTCTGTTGGACAAAGCCTTTAACGAGACCGCTAAAATGAGAAAAGCAATTAAATGAGGTGCATTGATCCAGCCCCCCCGCTGGGCCCTCAGCACAGGTTGATTGGCCTCCTCACCCAGGAGGTCTCACAGCTGTAGGTGATGCTGAAGTGGGGAAGATCAGCCATACTAATCACACATTGTTGTGGTGACATGTTTGGAGTTCTGCATGTCTAACCCCGATACACGATACAAATGGTGTTGACAAGAGCTTACTTGCAGGGGAGCCACTACAAATGTTGGGACCCTGTGTCATCTTTTATTAAGTACATTCCACCAGGAATCTGAACAAGAGGTACCGCACCCAGTTTTACCACAATGAATGATGTTTTTGCATCAAGGAATTTCTAGACTGGGTTTAGATATCGCTGATCCTAAATACCAAAGAGCAAACATTGACAGTAGCAAGAAAAGCTAAAGTAGAAGAAACACATTTCTTCTGAACTTCCCAAAACATGCAGGATTGTCAGGGTAGATGACACATTTTGAATGGCTGTAGAAACCTGTGAAAAGCCATTACAAGGTGGCTTATTGCAGTCTGTTAACTATATCAACATATCCACCATACACCACCGGTAGCATACCAATAGGAGAGAGAGTAAGAAGCTCTACGGCCCCATATGTATCAATAGGCTCTGCCCATTACCATTTAATCTTGACGAATCTGAAAGAATAAATCAACGTCACAAACATATTTAGAAAGAGAGGTCCTCTTCATAGCACACAGATTGCTCATGTGTATATCATGCTTACCCATAAATCACACAAGGTTAATATCAGATAGTGAATAAAACATTTAGTCAACATATACATATACAGTATAGACCAAAAAACATCAAACATTATCATCAGAACTGTCATCACAGGAGAAATGAAAAATATTTTGCTGATGCTCTTGGTGGACATCCATAAAACTGACAGGTTGTGTGTGGTCACAAGACATCTGTAGCATGGCCATTGAAGCCCATTCATGAAATTACCAAGGAAACAGCTCAGTAGCCCATTGCTTTTCCATTCTTGTCCTACTCAAGATAAAGATTTAACTCTTTGCCCATGTTACCTGAAGGTGTGTTCCTGCAATGGAATGAAAAATGGTCTTGTGCTACAGTATATGTCTATATACTTTAGGTATACTTTCTGTATTCTGTATTACTGTAACATCTAAATTTACAGTAATATATTTAGATGAACAATCCTGAATCAAACTAGATGTACCGCGTAGCGGTACAAAATATGACCGCCGCTCAGTCCTGCACATCCATTCCGCGAAAATAAATCATATTAATGAATTTGTCTCCATCTTCTACTCCATCCCCCACTCTTGAAACTTTTGTGTATGCTTGTTTGGAATGTGTGTTTGCACACATTCCGCACACAAAGTAGCCTACTGGCGCTGCAAAGGTGAATAGATTTGTTTCTGGGCCAAAAAATCTGTAACATTGTTATAAAACCTTTAAAATCTCTAAACAATCACAAGTAGGGCAGTTCATCATAGTCCATCCATTGCAACTGGACTGATGAAAGGTACACCTGTAGGCTACATTGTATTTGGGAAAAGCAGAAGGTAGCAGCATAATGTATTTATTTATTTATTATTAAACTAAAACAATCCCTGTCAGTTCCATGCAGTTTTCAACAGCTATCAAGAAGAGAGGTCATGTCATGGATTTTTGTGAATGTTTCTTCTTCTACATATGCATAGGTTTAGTCATCTAGTTCAAATTATATTCAGCTTTATTGTCAATGCACAAATTAAATACCAGTAGTCTAAAACAAAATGCCGTTTTACCCAGTGGTGCAAATAACTGACATGTCCAAAAGGGCCTTCATGAAATGCGTTGCGAGACTGTTCATACACATTTTAACGGGCAAAGTTGAAGAGCTACTCTCCGTTATTGTTTGTGCAAATAATATGCTGATTCATGTTCCCTTGCATTTTGCAACCATGAGGTCCATGGTTAAGCTCAATCTTTTGACGCAATCTTTTGATTTTCACCCAGCCTAGTCCATGGTAGGCGCCCGATAGAAATATTGTTTAATTTTGCGATTGAGATATCCACGCACTGGCGCCCCCCCTGCGACGTGTTCGCCCCCCGGTTTTAGAGCTATTCTAAATGCAAAAATGCATAGACATTGCATGACAAAACCGTGACTGTTAACAAACTATAAGCTATATAAGGTAGGCCCTATGCTAGGCCTATTACACAACACAAATTGTCACCAGGCTATGCTGGCGACCCAAATAAAATATCCGTTGGAACCAATGGCTTACACCTTACAGTATCAAGCTGCCACCTCTTGGCGAAAAGTTAATAGTTTTGCATATCAGTAGTAATACATTTCACGTAGCTGTGAATCACGGAAAGGGCGAATGAAGTGGACACTTCTAAATGGAACCCAACCCACTGTACAGTAACTCAAGGTCTGTGGCTAAAGCAGCCATAATGAAAGCGTTATCATTGTTTGGATACTTCACACACACGTGTTTTTTAATCGCATAGACTACAACTACCAAGCTGGAATCAAAGCACATCGACTCCCCTCTCACACCCTAAACACGCACTTCGAACAAACAAAAAGCGCCTCAGTCTCACGGAATAGCCATAGGCAAAACTGTATCTGACCGGTGTAACGTTGGTATTAAATCATCCATCGCAAAGAATGATTTTTGTAGCACGTGCAACAAATATGTGTAGGTACAGCCCTGCCCTGAATACATCTCAACGTGCGCTCTAAAACATCTGGTTTAAATGGAGATGTAGATCATCACGGGATCATAGACAGGTTATCTTTCAGGTAGCCTAGGCCTATATATTTTCCATTAAAAAACCATCACGTAGCGAACGTGTTGTGGCTAACTCACTTAGCTCCTGTTAGTAGCCTAGGTTATGGTCATAAGCAAATGAGATGACAGTCGAAAGATACAATTAGTGCTGTTATCGATTTGCTTGGTAGCCTATAAACGCATTTATGGTTTTCTACAAATACATCAATAATCAAATTGGCCTCCATCACTCAACCATGCTAACGGTAACATTATTTTACCTACGTTCTGCTATTGATAGGATTAACGTAGCCTACCTGCAGTAAAAAACAAGCATGTCCGATAAACATTCTCAGATTTATTTCGGCTTCAAGAGGAAATGGGAATTACATTTCATGCAGAAATCATCCTACCCTTAGACGTTCTCTGCGGTAAACTACTGTAGCCTACAGTCTTGTCCTTATAGGAAGCATAGTGTCTTTCTAACCCACTTTAGATTAACTTCCAACAAAATTACGTCTCACTGCAACGATGCGCCATCTAGTGGACAAACGACTACTTATCGCCAATACTGGAAATGCAGCCATGATGATGATGATGAATATTTATTTTGGCTTTCTTTTAATCCTACTGAATTTGTAATTATGTATTAGCCGTTCTAATACCGATAGTATGTGGGTGCCTGTGTGTGTGTGTGCATGTGTATATGTGTGCACCACCATCTACAGGCCAATGAGTGTAGAGTCACTAAATGTACACATAACTTAATTTTTTAGACCCCCCCATGGATGAAATTCTACGAAACTTGGCATACCCCCAGAGAATGTCAGGTTAATCATACACATAAAATTTGGTGCAGTTCTGAACGTCTTTACTGAAGAGAGGGGCGATTAAAGCAGAATGATATTGCATTTTCATTTTTTACCGGGGGGGTGCAAATCACAAATGAGTGATTATGGGCTAAGTTGATGTGGGCCCTTGAGACCAACATACCATAAAAATTTCTTCATCCTCGGTGCCACGGTTCAGGTAGTTATTTAGGAAAAACTGCATTTTTTGGGTTTCGGGGGGCCCAGCGCGGGGGGGGAGTGGACCCCGGGGACGAAACGAAATTTTTCCGTAAAAGTCTAGTGGGGCTACATACCCACCAAATTTCATGTGCCCCGGTGGTTCGGTGTCCCGGGTATCGTTGACCAAAAATTCAGGAAGTAGATGACGGGAAAAAAAAAAAAAAAAAAAAAAAAAAAAAAAACTTTGACAATCCCTATATGACCGCTTCGCTAGCTTCGCTAGCGGCGGTCATAATTAATTTCATACTTGCACAGGATAGAAGCAGTATTTTATATAAGTCACATCCCGAACAATCATAACACTCTTTAAACTACATTACATGGACTTGCAATACTGCGCTTACACACACTGCACTTTTCACCCCTTTCTCTCTCAATCTATTTATCAAATTCTTTCTAGATCTTTCTTTATCCTAATAAATAGTTGGTGATCCCTCAGGATACCTCTGCACAGGACATTTGAGCAGCTAAATGCCATTTCACTATATATTTTACATAACAGTATCTCTGTGTATGTGACAAATAAAATCCTATTTGCCATATGTTTGCCATGATGGCCAGTCCAAGGCCATCAAAACCTGCCTGACCATTTTTGAGAATATCTTGATAACTAAATCCATTTCAAACAGGCTTCCTACAAGAATAATTAGTTTAAGCAGTATAATATCTTATTTGTATATTTGCGTATATTATGTTGATATGTGCCTATATATATTGTTGTCTCTATTCTATAGTACTGTATGTGTCTATATTACTATTTGTCGACCGAATGTAAAAGTTACTACTACATGTCTATTTGTTACTACTACTTGTGTATTTGTTTAATGTATAGAGAGTGAACACCTACCAAAGTCAAATTCCTTGTGTACGTAAGTATACTTGGCCAATAAAACTAATTCTGATTCTGATAACAAAAGCTATTTCTGACTTTTTATTGATGACAGCATACTCTCTTACCACATTTTTATGGTGGTAAAACTTTAAATTAAACTTTAAATTAAAAAAAGAATGGTGGTACCACATTATTATATCATGGGGTCTGTAAAACACATTTATGAGTTGCAAAAGTTTTTGCAATGATGCTGTTTGCCCATAGCATCACTTCTGCATTTCTCCTCCGTGTTCTCAGAGAGTGAATCATCTTCTGTGGATTCTACCCAAGGTCCTGATCTCTCCAAACTAGACAGGATCTGGCGCCATCCCTTGCATTTGTAAAAGTGACCTTCGAACCATTCTATTCAGTTTCACTGTTGTTCAGGAACTCAGGCACTAGATTCCTTGGCTCCATATACTCATTGTAATGCCCAAGTTTCACTCTTGAGGTCATTGGCATACACTGCAGCCCCTGATATTGAGGTTGTTAATTTGCTAACACTGTATAATTGCCTATTGAGTGGCCTAAATCAGCCTGTGATTCTGTAACTCTGTGAAACATTGTGCAGTTAGCATTCCTCCGTCGCTACTAGGAAAGCTTTGAGGCTAAGGAAGTTTAATCAATCTAGAATACAACATAGCTAGCTATCTGTATGAATACCTGTGTGTGACTGAAATTTCAAACAAGAATGAGTTTAGCATAAGACATTCTGTGCCAAACCCTCAAGAATTGTTAATAGTTAAAGACTAACCAGCAGCCAGGAACACACAGTACACGCTTAGAGTAACAGTATGCCAAATAACTTTATCTGGCAAGTACAAGGAGTTGCTTGAACTTTAAATCATAATTTCACAACTTGTTACGAAGCAAGAAGTAGAAAGGTTACAGAGTTATTTTGGAATCTGAAAATATTACATGAACTAGTCATCAGTAGTGTGAAAAAAGTTGAACTTTTCTTAGGGGGGGAGGGTACGTGTGTGGCCATGGCAAGCAGACACTGATAGATCTGGAGTCTGGAATAGTGTATCATCCTTACGTAGCACCCAGTTTTGAGATTGATTGAGTGTGTGTGTGTGTGTGTGTGTGTGTGTGTGTGTGTGTGTGTGTGTGTGTGGAGGGCTGCCTGTGTGTATGTTTTCTGCAGTAACATGTGTGTACTGCCTGTGGGTCTGTTTGTATGTGCCACACTAGTTTTGTGGGTATTTGTGAATGTGTTAGGCATTCATCAGATTTTGCATGCAAACTCTCTGTGTGTGTGTGTGTGTGTGTGTGAGAGAGAGAGAGAGAGAGAGAGAGAGAGAGAGAGAGAGAGAGAGAGAGAGAGAGAGAAAGAGAGAGAGTTTGTGATTACAGGGACCAGGGACTCGCTGCATTATTCAGTGGCTTTTGGCCTGAAAACCTGTGCATCACCGTAATGTCAGGTCATTTTTCACAAGCTCACCAGGGGCTTAAAGTAACCTTGTGGTGCAGATACACACACATAGAAAGAGAGAGAGAGAGAGAGAGTGTGTGAGAGTGAGAGAGAGAGATTTACTTCTGTTAACATATGCATAAAATATTTATGGTACTGGTTCATTGAGATCAGACCCCAAGGAACTGGTCAGTGGAGAGGCTATCCAAGTTTGGCCACTGATATTATGACACATACACACATACACACACACAAATGCTTTTTAATATACGTCTGATAGGAACAACTGTTGCATACTTTTTCAACTACAGCATAATCTAGCCTGTTAAGTGTGCAAAATATATTGCTTGCTTGCTTGCTTCATTACTTGGTTTCTTCAAGCAATTTAGATGGTGTTGTGTTGATGCTCCTGTCCTCCGTATTGGGTGACACACATAACATCATCAAATACATGATTAGGCCTAACTGCTCTTTATTTGTGCATGTTATACAGGTACAGGGCAATGCGCCTCTTTTGTTTGGACAATTGAGATTTCTTTTTCTTTTTCTTTTTTACATGAGATTCAGAGCTGTTACAGCTCTCAAGTTGGTTTGGGAGGAGACAGGCCAAATTATTGGAGTCTTCAGCCAGACAGTTTCGGAGTAAGATAAATGGGTATGGCGATGATGTCTAATTTTGCTTGATACTACAGGCCCTAAAGTGGTAACAACTGTGATGGAGAGAGCTGATTGCCGCCCGCCTGACCTGTTAATCTGGACTCTACATCAGCGAACCGTCTCGGGTACATATTTCCTGACCTTAGGCTTTGTTTGTTTTTAAATGCTTACCGACACCTCATCCCTGTCTTCACTGCGCAACCTATTGACTCCAACGCTTTCCTGGCTTGAAGCAGCCGGAGCATCATGCATAATTTAACTTTTGCACAAAAAGCGTCAACACAGCATACAAATGCTCCATGACATTTCGGGCTTTTTAATCATTCCATCTCCAGACACGTTTTAACCTCGGTCTCCGTGTGTGGTGAGTGCAGAGCGACTAATAGCCTAATATATGCTAACCAGGGGCAGCCAGGAGAAATGAAACCTTCAGCACTTCATCTCAGCATGAACTGGGGGGAAAGACAGAGAATCGTGGTGCTGGGAACAGAAGAGTGAGAGCTTGAAAGGTCCTCCTTGCTGTGCCTGGGGATGAATCATTATACACTGTGTCTTTTGAACAGCTCCACTTGACGAGGACTCAAACGCTTGAAAGCAGCATGTTCTCACAGTTAGATATCAATTGTGAAACCGACTCCATTCATATGAAATCCTTGAAAGAAGCACATTAAGTATTGGGTACTGGTGAATACAATTTGAACTAAGATTACACTCATCTCTACGTGTAAGTGGATATTAACACTGCAGCAGTCTGTAATGACCTCTCTTGACCTCTATTTGATGATATATTGATCTATTTGGAATATATTTATAATGTCATCAAACAATATCAATATCAAACAAACTTAATGTGAAAATATTTATTTGAACATTCATTCAATATTATAAACAACAATTATAAATGAAATAATCTTTCTTAACAACCTGTCGCAATTTGTTTAAAACGTGCATTTGGCTAGAAAAGACTGCCACTCTTTTGTAAAAGATATTTCTGCTCAGTCTTATTATACATTTATACACTGTATACAAAACACTTACAAAATTCATGTAAAACAGAAACTTCATAGGGTAAGTAAAGACAACATATATATAGAAGTGCAAGTGTGTTTGTTTGGAAGGAGAGTTGTGGAGCCCTTGGGTGTAAAGACCATCTTTTTTAAATAATGCTATGTGAACTGCTATGAGTATGAACAGAATTGTCAATTATGTTTGTGAGCAAAAACACACACAAACATGGCACGCACACACACACAAACACACACACACGCACGCACACATGCTCGCACACGCACACACGCGCACACATACACACACACACAAACACGCGCGCATACACACGCGCACGCACACTCATGGGCACACAGACACACACAGATACTATCTCTTCTGGATGTTGAGACCTTTTGGAAGGCAAGAGAGCGACAAGTACAAGGAGACATCTCTTGTTGCTGGGCTGCATTCACTAATAAACCAATATGTGTCTTAAATCCTTGCCACCATCTGACACAGGAGCATGAAATGACTGATCTGATGGCAGAAAGGCTTTAGATTGCCGCTCTGAGGACAGGAAATGAAGAGTCTTCACCGCATCATCCCCACCCCCTCCTCTGCCACAGGTTGTGCTGTTTCCCTGGTCCCTGACCTGGTGGTGAGGCACGGGCAGTTTTGTGTTCCAGTCACTTCTTCAGCTCCTCCGCGTGAAGCCCAGGGACCTTTTAATTAAGTCACGCTTCGTCCACCCGGTCAGACAGCGATTGGCACAGGAATGCTGTGAACTCATGGAGTTCCTTGACCCAAAAAGCAAACATCAGGGAGGCTGTATGACGTGTGCGGGGTCATGAATGGACAAAGTGACGTTTTTTTTCTAAGGTCTCGGACTTGAATAGGGCAGTTTGTTTGTGAGTAGAGTGGAGTAGAGTGGAGTGAAGTGGAGTGGAATGAAGTGGGCGTTGTGTGCGTGTGTGAGTTGTCGGGGGTCGGGGTGTGGGACTCAGTTGGCTCAGAGTGTTTCAGGAACAACAGGAACATCACTTCCTGTCCTCCAAAGATGTGTGTGTGTCCGTGCGTCACTGTGAGTCCTCCATGCTAATCTCTCTTCTGAAGGATCTAAAACAAACACATGGCCACACATATGGTTTTAATACTACATTTACGTCAGACCAATCAGTATTTCAAACCCAGCAATGGGCTCACAGGTACTACATAGTTGTTGTGTTGTTGGGGTTGGGTTAGTCTCAATCTACGTTGTTGTTGGTGGGGTTGTTGTGAGCGCACACAAAGCATTTAGAATGTTTTTTTTCCCCCTTTCTTTTTTATCTCATCGGAGCCACCAATCTACAGCTCTGTATCTTATAGGAGTACAGCACCCTCTGGTGGCTACATTGGAAGCTGCATCTACCAACAACTGATTTAAAATGCACAGAACCCGCACACACAAATGTGCAGACACTATTTAGTGGGCCTCATGCTCAGTGTTTCTATGCCAGAGTTGGAGCATTTCTGTTTGCAGCCTTAACCATCTGCATTATTTATTTCATCATATTTTCCAGAGGAATTCAGACAATAGTCTAAAGCATGTCTCCCCAATCCCCAGCGTGTGTCATTCACTTATGCCCAGGTGCACATTTTATTCAGCATGTAAGAGCATACTGTTTTAGTGTAGAAGCAATATATTAAACATATTTATATATTCTGTGCATAATGTTCTCACCATTTCCATGTGTGTGTGGGTCTGTGTCGTGGTCATATTGATCATAGAAGTCTGGCCAACTGGTGTGAGATCAGCCCCAGAGCGACCAGCATACAGGGAGATGTAGTCCTGCACGCCTGCAAAGACCAGGGAGGGAACAACTGTCAGAAAGGGAACAATGCTCAGCGGGTTTCAGAGCAGACTAGACTGAGCAGACGCCACAGTAAAATAATATAAAAACTCATAGCAATGTAGAATCAGTGAGAGCATTGTTCTGTAGGGTAGCATGTGTTTGTACATATTTATGACACTTTGTGTGTGTGTGTGTGTGTGTGTGTGCGTGTGCGTGCCCACATGCATGTGCAAAGAAATTCCCTCAGAATGTCTTTCAAAGGAAGTATGTGGCACAAAGAGAACAAGAAAAACGGTCACATTGTTAGTGAACCGTGACTGTTTACATATAAAATTCTGACATCTTAAGTTCTCTGAGCGCCCACAAAGTGATTATTGCCCTTTCAGTGGTGCTGCAGCTGCAGCTGCCACACACAGAGGACATCCTCCCTCTGTCATGCACTGGTACAGAGACACGAACGAGACGAACGAGACTGGTCTAGCACGCGAAGACGGCAGGGGAGCGAGAGTTTGTTTGGGTTGACAGAGCAGGAGGTGGAGTGCTGTGGTTTACTCTGGAGAGATACTCCCTCTAATGTTTACATGGGCACTGTGTGACACACGGTCTCTTCTGATAACTATGCACCTACGCACGCAGCGCACTCACACAGACACACACACAGACACACACACACACACACGCTAATGCAATATAAGACACAAACAAAACAATTACAACAAAAGAAAACAATTGTAAATCAGAGTGCTGAGGTATGTTAATACACTGTTTGTATAAGCACACACAAACAAAACAATAAGTAAACACATACAGACACACACAAACACACACACAGACACACACACACACACGCACACACACACACACACACACACACACACACAAGATACCAGAGTACTGGGTCTGCATCCTTAATGACCCCCCTCCGTCTCATCACTGTGAGAAGGCTTTTGCTAGAGCCAGCGCTGTTTGTTTAGCTTTCCTTGCTTCACGCTGGGATATGAAGCAGATGGGGCTTTCACTAGGACATGTAGCATAACTGCAACAGGACCCACCTGCTTACATCCATAGCCCACTCAAACACTTTGTGTCTTCATTGAGCACTTGGCCAAGAGTAAGACAAAGGCCCCTTGTGGGAACCATATCAACAATCAACAAGCAGAAGAGCTCTGGTTTGCGGTGAAGGCCCCTTTCCCTGGCTCATTTAGACTCCATTTGCTGTTTAAGTTGAGTAGGTCTTATTGCCCACATAAATTACATTAACCGAGCAATTCTCCTTGATTTATACACAATGCATAAGCTCCCACAGGACTGTGGACTGGGGAGTATAACATACTGTATTTGAAGGAGTCCAGATGTACCTGAATAGCACTCACGCAACCACCTTTAATGAGAAAACTTGCCAGAAGTGTGTGAATAAGTCATCTGTCTCACATACATTTTCTCTGGAGAGAGACACTCCTAATAAGGCTGTCTTTTGTTAGTGGGTTTCACTGTAATAGGCTTTGATGGATGGGGCATTGAGATGATTCATGTCGGGCTCACTGTGCATTCTTCAGGCAGTCAGGAGTCCCACACCACTCCCCCAGTTCACTCCCACTCCAACCATCAAGAAAGCATCACTTACAGGGGTCACTGTGACTTTGACTAGAGGAGTGATTAAGACTCCTTCATAGTTTCTGTTTTCTTTCTTTGCATTGGGTAAAAAGTCCTGATGTGTTTTTCCTCACATTACTGTGGCTTTTATCACAATGCATGCATGGAAAAACCAAACATCCTCAAACAATTTTTGTTTAAATTAGTTAAAATTAAAATAGTATTTAATAGCCATCCGTCAAATGTCAAGCTAAAGTACTAAAACTAAGAGCATGAGTTTGGCCAGATGGGTGTTGGCTGAAGCACAACTTACCTCATCTGTGGGGATATGGCGTGAGGTTGGGGGTTTGGTGATGGTCACCTCCTCCTCCTCCATTTCCACGGTTTCCTCCTCCTCTCCCTCGGTCACTTCCTCTGTCGGGGTGACATCTGTGCCTGGCTCCACATCTCCTGTGTCCCCTGCCTCCAAGAGGAACTTGTCCAGATCATCAACGCTCGAGTTGCCTGATTGGAGGAGAGTGTCGTGAAATCAGAAGAGCAATATAACACAACAAAACTACAAAACAAACATTCTCTAGCTTTATTCAAGGACTCAGTGACAGCAGCAGTGATGAGGAATTTCAGTCAATTCTGTGTGGTGAAGCAAATAGTCATGTTGCGCTCCCTTTCACAGCCATAAATGCTGAGTTAAAACACTCAGACGTTTTATTTCCACCATGCAGAACTGTGTTCATGTCACAGAATAATACAATTCTCATGAGGCATAAGGAATCTACTGCAACTCAGCTGCTGCAGAGCTTGGTTTTAAGTTAAAAACATGTGCATATGTGGCCTGGAATGGCATGGTGTAAAACCACAAAGCCTTCAGAGCACTGGAGACAGTCCTATGGATTGAGCGTTTGGAAAAACTTACTGTAAAAGCTATACTCAAAGGTGGCATTATAGTCTTCGTAGAGTGCTGTGGTGTCATATTCTTCAAAGTCGCTCTCAGCTGCGGAGGAAAAAACAACAGAGGCAGGGAGAGTTTATTAAGGGCAAACAGAGACGTGCAGGGCAGGATATTAGCAGAACCGCCTTCTCTGTCACGGCAAAACACACACATTCTGTAGGCCATCATCAAACCCTCGCGGATGCCAGAAATCGACCCCTCACTGACACTAAAAAACCTAAACTGCTACGGTAATGTGGTACCTCCTGAGAGGACTAACAAGGATATTACACCCACGTCCAATTATGTGTTCTAATTCTGAGTCCTTGAGGGGACTCCGTGCCAGATTCTCACGGTGAGCAACGAAGTCATACCATGTGGTTTGGTTTACGTCTGTTTTATTTTTTTTTCCCTTCCAAAGCCTTCTCAAGTGTTCTTTATTCACATGGGCAGCTTAATTGGGTGAAAAAACAAAAGACGAGAAACGAGAAATTCTGAGTTCTGAGAGCTGAGAGTTTGGAAGAACACAACTGCCGATTTGACCCAGAGGAGTCACCATCCTGCTTTCATGTAAACCGTCCGTCATTCAGCACGGGTTTGACGGACAGCTCGAAAAGGGCACACAAAAGCAAACCTCGTCAGACACGATGGGGTAAAGGTCAGTTATTCAAATAATCAACATTTCTGACACCCTGTGTCAGGACCGCGTTAGTGTATGAGATTGTCTTCATTTAGCGGAGCTTATTGTTTGAAACCTAATAGCCTACAGGGTTGCGTCAGCGGCGCGGCGCGAGGCTGTGTAGAGAGTGGAGCATGCCAGGAACAGGAACAGCTGAGCTGATGCTGTCTGATACCGCACGCAGGTGACCTTATCCACTCCAACAGCAGAACAACTCAATGCCTCTGCGAATCGTATCGATAACATCTCTGCTGGCTGCTTTGGAATTAATACAAACTTCAAATTAAGTGTCATTCAAGCCATGGTTACTCAACTGGATGTATAAATAAAGTTATTTAACATATATGGCATTGCACACCACAATGGAACATTTCATGGTTTTGTTTTTAAAGACATGGTCTAGTATGTCTACTTCAAAGTGCAGACAAAGAGGCCAGATCATTCTGTTTTGCAGTAAATCTGACTGTCTGAGATAGTCTGCCAAGTTTCACCACTGAACATCCACTGACCATCACATGACCGGACTTGGCTCTTAAGCTACGGAAGACTGGCACGAGGCACAGAGACCGCCGGGGTTGACAAGTCAGCTGCCAAATCACACACTTCTCCATCAGACTCGTGTGTAAACTAAGGCGATAGTCCAGGAAGAAAAACCAGTGTGCTTGTCCATCCATGCTATAAAAAGCCAGTGCGCCTTTGCCGTCTTTATTGTCCAGGGAAATGGAGACATTAAACACAATGGTGGACCTATACGCAGTAAAGAGGATCTGGACCATTAGGAGTCTTTGCATCTGACGGGCCTTTGAAATGTAGAGGGCATGGAGTGGGACTCCCTGCAGCCCACATCCTCACCATAGGACATAGCTGGATAAATAACCTCCCAAACAGGGGGCTGATTCTTCTGAATCTACAGTCGGGTACTGTCAATGAAGCGATTCAATGAATCCTTGAAAGATAACAGCAGGATCCCATGCAGTCCTGGTAATGTACTCAAGGTGTATAAATGTCATGAGTTTTACCATATGTTACTTTACCCAAAATCTTCAAGGTAATGCCTTAAATAAATGCTTGTCAACGTAAAATAAGAGCTTCCCTAAACAGTGAAGTTGCTGAAATGCTTAACTTCTTCTGAAGAAGTCCATTATTTTTTCTTTCAGTGAGACTGGGCATGATGGCCAGAAAGCCTGCTTTACCATTAGTTGCAGATGTTGTGTAGGACTTTTGTTATTCATTTTATTGCCAACTGTAAAAAAAGCAGTACTACCATAGAAGGTTATTTAATCAAACGAGACACCAAATGCCTCAAACCTCAAACCAAAGGCCTCAAACCGCTGCCTAGCTTGTGTGATCATTCGGACATACTAAAATAACTCTGAATAACTCTTCAAGTCATTTCCCTCGTGCCTGGTCTAGTCCACTTGAGTCGACCCCAATAAATCCTGGGACCGCAGTCATGGAAAGACCCCCAAAGGAGCGAGTGGATTTACGTATGGAAGCACACAGGGCTGGGGGGGCTCCATTAACTGCAGGACCTGATGGGAAGGCCCGGTGTTACATGATGGGTTGCTGCTCCTTCATCAGGCTGGGCTAGCCACTAGACAGGCCTCTGCTTATCTGAACTACTGTATGCTCCCTCTAACATTTGTCCATTTCTCTCTCTATCATTCTGTAATTGCGTAAGAAAAGCAATGTGAATGAGAGGCTTAAAGGCTTCTGAATAAGAGTTTGTGTTGCTCTGTTATGCAGTTCCGTGTATGCAGGACAGTGGAGGGAGGCATGACGACCCAGTCAAAGTTAATGAAGTAACACGATTCACATGAACTGCATTTACACAGCTCATGTCCTCTGAGCACGCGCGTGTGCAACTCTACAGAAGCACATATACGCATGTGCACGCACAGCACACACATGGAAATACATTCACAGTAATATTTATAAACATACACACAGTGCTGCACACACACACACTGTCACTATCTCTCTCTCTCTCTCTCTCTCGGCTTACAGCTTGGCCACTATTCTTCTTTCAGGGTAACCACAACACAAGCCCAACTGACGAAGAAGCAATACCTCACTTCCCTTGCTTGATCTTTATGCCCCAGTGTTAATTCAGAACCCCCGTCTCTCACTCTCACACACACACACTGCACATGCGTGAGCACTCAGGCAAGCGGCCTGCAGTCCAGCACGGTATGAGATCCACTCTGAGTCATCGCCTCAGTCTCACATGACTGCTAAGCCGTGGGAAAAAGAGCGGTCTGCTGCAGAAAAGTCACCTGGATCCCCACCAATAACCAGCTACAATCTTTTAATTACAAACATTGTCTCCTCAGATGGAAAGTGCCGCAGGCCATGT
>NW_027468685.1:13136968-13174468 GCF_046254945.1 Alosa pseudoharengus | reverse complement strand
ACCAATAATTTCAAAAGTGTTAATTGTAACGTTAACGTTACCTTTGTGATAAGCCGTCTCAATGTAACAGTTATGGAAGTCTGGTAATGGTAGCAACGGTTTCTGAATGGAATTTGACTGATTTAAAAAAAGTTACTCAAATATTCTACAGTAGCCTATGGAACCCGGGAGGTGCAATTTGCAAGATATTTTGTGGGTGTGTGTCAAGAGAATGTGCGCTAGTTTTTACCATAGACTGTATATAGGTTTTTACTAAAGTGTGTGCTCATTTTAATAAATTGTGCACTTGTTTTACTAAATCGTGCTCACATTTTAAGCCTAGGCTATTACCGGTAGATTAATTTATGTAAAATGCACGATTTAGCCTAGCCTAACGTAAAGTGAGCACACTAATGAGTGCCTTTTGCGTCCCTAACAAATAATCAGTTCTAAAGTTGCTCTAACAACAAATAGGCCTAATGTAAAAAATGTAATGTTACTATAAGACCAAATAAAAGCCAATAAAATATCATTTTAAATCATAAAAATCACATATTATATTTTGGCCTGTCCCTCGTTGTTCTTTTTTAACAGGACTTCTCTTTTATAAAATGTTGGTAAAATGATAACATTTTCACAGTTGTATATTGTCTCAAGTGTAATCTCATTGTTAAGCAATGGTTAATATTTTCTTAGAAAAAATAATAATCATTGTACCCTAATTTAATATCAGTCCTGTTACTATCACCATAAACCCCTATAAAATGATGGTACAAACCAGAAGTGACATCATTTTTAAGAAGGCCTAAGTGACATTGAGAGGACCGTGAATTCCACAGTGTTAAGCAAGGCTAAGTTTCTATCTTCTTAAATATCCTTTTTTTTTCATGTTTTATCAGGGTTGTGAGAGAGGGGCCAGCATACATGTCCTGTTACCATTTTTAAAGTGTACATATAAACAATTATTAGGCTACTGATATTACCAATATCTAGAAGTAATAACCTTTCAGATTACATACCATGTGCCTTCCTAGCCTTGACCTGTTAGCTAGAAATGAGCAATTTAGCATTAAATCATCAGTCCTGTTACCATCCGTCCTGTTAATATCCTACAATATTCTATGTAATAAGTAAATGGTAAAAAATAAATGCATAGCTTGAGATAGCCCAACACAATTTCTTGTCATGTTAAGATGTGTTAATTTAATGGGCTGGGCATTGAAAAAAATCTGTTTGAGTAAAACAAACACACTAAGTAGGCCTAAAATAAGCATGCAATATTCTAAATTATGCGCACAATCTAGTGAAATGAAAGCACAAGTTTGTAAAACGACTGCACAATTTAGTAGCCTAAAGGCAGCAATTTAGTAAAACAAGCGCATGATCAGTTCTCTTGATATAGACTAGCCTACACCCCCCCCCCAAAAAAAAAATCAATGATGCCTACTAATTCTGATTCATTTTAATTATTTTTAATTTAATCAGGCCTAAATTGAATTAAACAAAAGCAAATTATTTTATGGAAGCTTTTTGAAAAATCCTTATGATCCGAGGTAGGCCTACATAAACATTGGAAGTTTGGGGTGAGGTTGGTGTTTAATGGTGAGTTCATGCCACCCAGGGATGGATTACTGCACGGGCCTACCGGCCCAGGGGCCCAAGGGGTCAGGGGGCCCTGAAGCCCAAGCCTTTGCATGGAATCATTGCCTTAATATCAACAAATCAGGATGTAGGCTATGAATCTGATTGAATTTAGTATTGGCAATCCCCAAAATGCACCAGAATACAGGAAATCACATCAAACAAATAAAAAAAAAATTCTGGGGAAGGACCCCCAAACCCCCCATCCCACATATACGACAATTAGAGGGGGGCCCTTAATACATCTGGGCCCAGGGGCCCAAAAGTTCATAATCCGCCCATGATGCCACCTAGGAATATCAGTTTCCCACCTCTTATCCCCACATGAAGTGACGTGAATGATAATGTTTTAACTGGGAAAAAGGTTTTTCCCGTGCCCATGTAAGTAGCCTGCAGGACGTCACCTCTTCTGTGTTCTGTCACTCTCTCTCGGATATTTCTTTGGAAAAAGTTCTATTCCACAACTCTTTGATTGTCTTTGTTTCAAATAAGCAAGGTTTGTCTGGAGATCAATGCATTATTCTCAGGATGCCAAATTGCCAGATAGGAGGAAGAGAAGGACTGAACTAGTCTATCCTCTCTGGTCAGCAGGAGGTTGGAGGGGTAAGTCAGAAAGTTTCTACAGAAAAGAGGGGAGAGAGGAGAGCAAGTTGGGGTGTTTTTTTTTTCATTCTTCCACCTACATGTGTGCTTTTCATCTTTTTCATGCATGATCTCCATGATCCTGATACTGTTTTCCCTATTCCTATCACTTTTTCCTACCTTTCTCTTTCATTTCTGTTGTCTCTTTCTCCTTAGCCTCTGTGGGCTGATTTAGCCTGCTTGTCTGAGGGCTGATGGACTTGGCTATGTTCCTCAGCGAGCTCTGGCTGTGCTTGTGTGACTTGGCTGGCTGCCCCTTCTCTGTCGTAACTGCTGCACTCTCCCCCCCCCCCCCCCCCCACTCCATCTCCACTGACCTACCCCCACACCCCCCCAGCTGTGTGAACAGAACCATGGGGATGGCGTGGGTGACTGGCAAACGACAACGCATACGTGAGGCTAAGCATGTGCCTTCTTCAGTCGGAGAATCACTCTCTGATTTTTCTTCCCGCTTCTTCTCAGTGATGTCCTTCTTCACGGAGGGCCTGAAAGCGAGCGAGAGAGTCGGGGTCCAGCTTTATATGAGTCAAAACGCGTTAGCCGATTGCCTAAAAGCATGCCCCCTACATCACACTGAAAGGGGATATGCCCTCTAATGGGGTGTGAACGAAACCTCATACGGGTGGCTGAGCGGATGGGATCCCAAAGGGGTCATCATAAGGGAGAGTGGGCATGTCATCAGAGTCCACTCAGCGGGTGCCAAGTGAAACTGCCTTACATCTAAGACGTAAGAGGGGTTCTGGCAGACCCACTGCCAAGGGATCAGCACTGGGATTTTATCAGTCCCTTAATAACTTCCTCTCTTTTCCTCAGTCCATTTTTACTCTATTTCGTAGTTTTTCCCCTCATTCTCTCTTTAGACTTTGGTTGGTCAGCCCATGTGCATTGTTCTTGGTGCTACTGTGCTCCGGGTGGATTTGGCACATGTGCTTGTCCAGGCCAGCTAAACTACAAATCTTTTTATAGACTGTTTCCACATCTCTCCCATCTTTATAAATGCAGTGGGTCACGTCTTTCCTGGCCCTAACTGCTTTGCCAGTGCCCAGAGGGTTAGAGGACATTGCGTTGAAAAAATGCAGGTCTAACGTTAGTGTTTATATTCTTCTCTCCTGGGATGAGTTATCAGCCATGAACAGCAGTTTGGGGGATTGGATTTTGAGAAGACATGTGCCCAGAGTGAATGGCTTGAAAGACAAGGCCAAGAGTCTTAATAATGTGAGTGATCATTAATTGGATGGAGGGGGTTGGGGGGGGGGGGGGCAGTCACCCACTTGGCTGCCTCTCTGCCTGACAGATATGGGGCACATATAGAGGGCTGCACGATTAGGGGTGTGGAACTTGCCAAGATTTCCAAACCTGCTCCTGGCACAAAGCTGGACTACATTTTGTGAAGTATGCCCAAAGGGCAGCTTTAACATAGCTGATGTGCCACTGTTGTGTAGCCGACGGATGGGCGGCTACGCGACCATCAGCTTCTGTGTTTCTGGCAAAGGCCTGATATTCACTATCACTGCAGTCTATTCCAGGCTAATGGAGTCCATATGGAAGGCCATCTGGTTCCTATTGTAAGAGTAGCTGGCGGCCTGTGAAAAGACGGATGGAAGGTAGTTATCTATGGCAGTGTTGTCTCTTAACTCAGGCAAAAAAAGGTGCAAAGAGAGAGGGACAATAAAAAAGGAGGTGGAGTGGAGTGAACTGGGTTTGTTTTTAGAGAGGTGAGGTCTTTAACCACATGACCATCAGAGAGTTAGTGAGGGGGGTTTGCCTGAGCGTGACTACAGACTCTGTGGTAACAGCCTCTCTCAGCTGGAGGTTGTTAATATAACGGTTTGCAGCAGGCATTATGTTACACTTTCACCTTCTGATTTACCTGCACTCTGCTTGTGCCTGCTTGGTCTAGTAATGCAAGCAGTAAATATAGTGTGGTGAAAAGACTCAATTTAGCGATCAGCAACTAATAATGTACTTAGGAATGTTCCATGTTAAACAGTGATGTGGAGTAGATTTACTCTTTGTACTTGTTAAAATGCTTCATAACAGCTGTTATGGAAGGAATAAAGTATTTCTGGATAAAAAGATAGAAATTCAGCAAGAGGGAAATACCAGATGTCAACAAGAAACAAAATTCTTTGGAAAGGAAACATTGGCTTCTTGTTTGTTTCTTGAATGTATTAAGGGTTAGAGAAAATGCGATAAACTAACAAACTAGTTTTATTACATGTACTCTGATGTATTTGTGTGCATGTGCCAGAAATGACAAAAGATGAGCTGCAAAACTCTGTCCATGTGGTTTGAGCAATGTTGCCATATTGTGAAACAGGTAATTACATTAACTCACATTTGTGGGCAGCCCAGTAAAAACACAGATCAGTTGGAAGGATATGGTGTTGGTTTTGACTTCAAGTCCAAGTATTTCACTCTGGAGGAGTAACTTTAGGAGACTAACCATGTGTGTAAAATGCATTTTATTGAACACATCACCGATAAATAGGTTATTTGCTAATGCCACTGGAAACACCACTTTCTAATCGAGTGACAGAAATAAATGGTTTGATTCTATCCAAGTATTACTCCTCCACTCTGCCAAGCCAGTGTACCTTTGTGTGTTTTTTTTCCGGGAGTAAAAATACAGACGCTCACACTGGAAAATACACCATAGAGAACCTTTAATGATACACAAATGGACAATATTTTTGTCCTTGTCCAAGATGTGGCCTTTTCTGTCAAACATTAAAGGTGTCCGGCTGAACATTTTCCAGGGGGCCGATGTGTATTTTTACTCTCCAGTTGTAATGTCTTGGAGCTGGATGTGAGATAAAGTAATATTGGTGAATGTTGTTTTATTTTCTCAGAGAAGTCTTTGTAGGACAATGACTCATCTAACTTCCTAAAAGCTATCCCAAACCTGGCAAGCGAATACTGTGAAGTGTGCCAAACTATTTCAGGATACAAGTATGCTCAGAAATATATACAGTATATGTGTGTGTGTGTGGGGGGGTTCAATATATACCTTTATCATGGCAAATAAGACAGTACTTCATATGCGGTTCTGTGAGAAATAAAACTAGCTCCTTATAAAACATTTCTTAAGCATCTCTGCGTCTCTCTCTGGTGTTGGTCAGTTCCGGCGTTGCATATGCATCTTCTGAGGGAGTCCAGAACGGGAGGACAGGATCTTGGAGAGAGTGCATTCTCCCACCGAAAAACCAGCGTGGGCTCACCATGGGGGGTTCCAGGGGCCTCCAGTACGTGAGAACATCCCAAGGAGCACACATCCCGGGGGGCCTCCAGGGAGACGGGATGGTCATCTCTCTCTCTCTCTCTCTCTCTCTCTCTATCTATCTATCTATCTATCTTTCTCTCTCTCTCTTTCTATCTTTCTCTATCTCTCTCTCTCCCTCTCACTATCTTTCTCTATATATATATCTCTCTTTCTCTCTCTCTTTCTGTACATACCCAGGGTCCCACAGCAGCAGCCTTAGCCTGTGTCTCAGTAGGAGAGACCATCGGCCACTGTTTACCATTTAACATTTGCATGGAATCTGGGCACGCGTCCAGGCTCTGTTTTTTTCCATGGAAGCGTATACACACAGGTCTTGCCATGGTTTCTCAATTATGCACTCATCCCTGTGCTGTGAGATCTCCCTCTCACGCAAGCTCTTTTAACCATGTGGTATGGAAGCACCAAGACGTCTTCATGCCAATTGCAAGAACTGAATTGAATTTGAATTGAATTGAATTACCAGGTCATTCTATGCATGGATGAGAACAATGCAAGAGAATAATTGTGAAAAACTAGGTCAAGGGAACTTGTTGTTTTAGGGTCCTGGGCTAAGATTTGCCATGTACACCACCAGGCCAGACACCGCTTTGTCAACTTTACATCTCCCATTCATGACATTCTCCATTGATCTTCTCCGAAAAACACATGCGCGCCCAACCACAATGGTAAGAAAACCAGAAAAAAATATCCCCTCCTGTTTGAAACACATGTGTGTTACATTGGGCAGAATTCATTCCGGCTGCCCCGTCATCTAGAGCATCCTTAGCCTGAAGTCAATTTATAAGAAAGAGCTATTTGAGTAAGTCTCTGTTTTCATCCAACACAGCCAGACGCCGAGGAGTGCTATGCTGGTATGAGATGCTCTCCGCTGATAAGAGCAGCCTTGTTGTCTCACTATGGTTGTGGGGTCTAGACACACCACAGCCATGTGGCAGAGAGCTATTCTTAGCCCAGGATGAGAGGATATGATTAATAATCTGCTAAGATAGCCTTTTGGATGCTCGGTGACAGCAAGGGCTCTCTGCACAGCATTACAGAGTGGTTATCTGAAGAGGATGCTCTGTAATTGACACCAGAGTAGCTCATTTTCGATTAGCTTGTGTAATGAATGAGACCCTAATCAGTATTATGTTGGGGAAACTATTGTGAGGGGAGATCTGTATAGGAAGTTTTTTACTTTTTAAATCTATTTCATGAGCTTCTTTGTTTTACCATTACAGCACAGTTGGTGATGGAGGAACAGTACCCAGATGGCACGGTAATATCTACATAATTACCTCTGTGGGAACATAGCTTTTCACTTAAATGGTTAACTTATCTGTTGTTAAAACAATCGTATGTTTTGCTTGTCATGTTTTGCTGCATTTGAGTATGTGAAAATGAATGGTTTGAGGCATATCTCAGTTTTATCACCCACAAAATCATCACTTAAATCACTCATAGTGCCCTTAACAGACATTCTTTCAAGCTTACTCTGCCACTATCTTGTATTTACATTGAGGGGCATTTTCATCGAGTCAGAATAATCTCACGCTTCCAGAGGGCTATATTGGGCATATAACATGGCTAGGATTCAAGAAAGTGACAGACAGAGAGACAGCAGAACACATAGTCTGGTAAAGGGGACTTGGGAAGGACTATGAACTGTCACTTCACTGGTTATGCTTCATGTCCATCCATGATATGACCGATAACAGGATGGATTCGAAACAGGGCCAGAGACCAGGCAACTGGATGGAGTCCCGGCCATAGCCACCTGCTGGGTTTCCTGTTCCCACCATTCCCATACCGCAGGAAATGTGTCACTTTGGGAAAGCGAACCCGGAAGGAGAGAAGAGGAGGGGTGAGGGAAGGAGAGATAGTGGGAATGGACAGTGTAAAAAGAGAGAGAATAGGAGAAGAGGAAAGAGGAGGAGAAACCAGCTGGACAGTTGGAGAATCAGTGATGCTTCTCCCTCCAGCGCATCACTAAGATTGCGTAAGGGAATCAGTATGGCTTATCTGGAATTTTTTTTTACTATATTTTACCTTTAAAACATCAAAGTGTTAGGGAAAGGAAAGGGGTAACAGAAACAAGGGGGTGTAGTAGCTGAACAGGAATGTCATAAAAGATGGACAGGAAGTCTGTGGTGAGGCAAAGGACAAAGAGGAAGAGAGGATACAATCCTTTGACAAGGAAATTAGTTGTCCAGGGTCCGTAGTGTTATCTGTATATGATCCTATGACCAGGAGCAGGGGCTCTGCTAGAAAATTTGAACCCTATGACTGAAGTCAGCAGGGACAAAACAACATTGCTGTCCAAATTTACTTACTTATAATACTTATATAAAGTATATTATACTTCTACTTACAAGACTGTAACAGGCATGAACAATGGATTTAATAACTGAAATGGAACTGCTGAAAAACACATTCTAGACTTAACTCAGTTTGTACTTTTAGTTGAATACCAAGAATTACCACAAAACCACATACCACAAAATGCTACAGTAAATGCAATACTGTTAGGCCTACATAACAGCTGGTACCCCCTTTATTCACCTGCTTCATAAAACCGTGCCTCTCTTTAAATAACTGCCCCTTCCAGGCACTTCCTTTGCCCCCACGAGAAACCTCTCTTGCACATTCAATAACAATGACTGTCCTTGTCCTCTGACCTAGTGAGAACCCAACGGTGTGGCTTGGGTGAGTCCGGCGTTACCAGCTGCAGCGTCTGCTACTGACCCATCTGACGAAACTCACGCTCAACATTGTTTCGTCGCTCTAAATATAACTGGGTGTTCTCATGTCCATCAGCACCCACTGGGGGCCTTTGCAGGGTCCTGTCCAAGTGGTCCCAAACGACTGATGTGGGAAATGTTTTCTGGTCAGCGCTAGCGTGTAGGAGACCATCTCTGACAGCCTCCCCAGCTGTGTGCTTTGGTGCATGGGGACCCACTATTAAAATGTTCCAAGAGCCGTTCTGTTGCACAGCCCTCCAGCGGTACTGTCTGCAGGAATGTTCTTGTGGAGGGAGACTTGACGCAAAAGCCACTGTGTTTGAAGTGAGTCCACTCCAAAGAAAATGCATTTTTGTCTGCAATCTACAGAAATGATAACCAGTAATGTTTGTGTTGGTTCAGCAGTTTTTTCCCAAGTTTGATTTTGTATAGTTTATATATTCTGAAACAGCATGGCCCCATACATTACTGTGTTGGTGGCTCTGTATGAAATAACATTCCCATATCCCCAGAAGACAAATCACCCCACATACTACAAATTGTCCCCACAGGTGGAGCATCAGGGCCGCGTTCCCTCACGGCTCGCAGATCACTCGCTGGCCATCGCTAGGGTGACCTCTCAAAGAATCATGGGAAAACGAAGAGGGATGCGCCTGTTGGGACAGAGCTGACCCCATCCCCTCCATCCATCTCTCTCCCAGTGCGAATGCCCACCCAGCTTCTCTGCTCTCGGGATACCACAGACAGCCAGGACACAGAGGATGCCGCCTCTGCTGAATTAGTCAGTTGTTCTCCCAAGGAGTCTTTCTTACCCTCCCAAAGACGACAGAGGGGGACTGAGTGTAAACATCTGGTTTTTCTATTTGACCACATGGTCCACATGCAACCCTACCATATTTGTCCAATTTGGCCAGAAGGAATATGGGATTTGGAAACTCTTTGCGGAAGTGGCTTTGTGTAATGGTTACTATGAGCTACAATCACAGGTGCACTGAGGTCTTTATCAGTATGCAGTGCTGCCGGAGGCAGTCATAAAGGTTGTTACTGTATGCCCTTGGCAAATAACAAAAGTTTTATTTTATCGCCAATAACATATTGTGTCCTTCATGCACTCTGAACATCGTGGGATCATTTTATATATGAATTATAAGATACACAAGGTATTTTATAAGTCTCAGTTTCAAATGCAAGTGCATGTTTGCCCATGACAGATGATGATATAGACTTTCAAGGACTACCTTGTTCTATTGTGTACCAAGTCACACATTATGTTAGCCTGACGAGCCAGACCCACATCAAGGTATAGCCAGGGTAAAGGAATCTTTCAAATTCCCTCTGCACGCAATAGGATAGCGCTACAACTCATGAGTCCCATGCATTTTCCCACCAGCGGAGCTAGTTAGCTAGTTCAAACTTTTGCCATCTTAAAAAAATCTTAACTCGTGTCAAGCTGTTCGCAAACAGCAGCATCCATCTTCTTTGTTTTCAAGAAGCAGGGAATTCACGCCGAACCGTTGCAACTCTGCCATCAATCATTATGTTAAGCCCGCCTACCGATTCTATACACGATGTGATTGGCCTTATCAAAGTTTAATTTTTCCAGCTCGCAAGCCAACGGAGAGTTGCTAGACTACCCTGGCAGCAAATTACATTTGCTGCCGCTAGGGTGCGTCTAGATTTCTAGGCTAACATTATGTAGCTTTAAGATACAACAAGATACAGTATACTCAAAATGACACCAACAGCAAATGAGAATGGGGGTTAACTTCTTCTGGGATGGGCCATTTCTAGGCTTTCCCCCCGAAATTGCCTGTGCCTACTTCAGAGGGCACTGTTCCCACCTATTTTGGCCTACTATCACATGCTTGACCTCCTTATAAAGCTGAGACCCTGAATGCCCTGAACAGAATTAATGTGTGATGTACTGGCATAGAATTACAGAGGCTAGAATATTTTTCTACCGGGTTACAAACATCTTTGAACAGCCCTCTAAGTCACTTGAGTCACTTGAGAAACACAACTGAGCCTTAGCACCAGGTCTTGTGAAGCTGTGTGTAAAAGCAGATCAATATAAAATAAAAGATTAGTAGATTACACATTTATTTGTAAAGGTATGTCCATGCGTTTGGCAAAATGCCCTATAGAGACTCTCTATAGGACTTATGGTTACCCAAAATGCATACTGACAATAAAAGGCTTACTGTATGAATTGCTTGGTGTAGAAACATAATCATGATCTCAAATGAAAGGTAACCCTCTGAAGTTTTATTATTGGTATTTCGATTGTATGTCAGGGGTTCTGATATAGAATGACGACAAAATATGGAATAATTACACAAAAGTTTTTGTTGGTTCAATGGGTGTCTATAAGATGGACTATACATCTGCACAACTTATATTGCATAAAACAACATAGATATTCTATTTCTATGGATTCTTGTGGATATTTCAAGACCCAATATGCTGCATCTACTTATTGCTAAGGATATACACTGCAGCTAGAAGGTAGGGAATTTTGATTAAATTTAATTGAGACATAGTAAGAATAATTTGACAATGTAAAGCACTAGATTGTATATGAAAAAGGTTGTCATGTATGGATTTTCAAGAGTTTAAACTTTCAAATGGTGTATAATATTACTATGCTACATAGCAATATGGTGCATACAATTGAAGGTGAAACACTGAAGTGTAGCAGAGTTGTTATTGTTATACTGCTATTGATAACTTTACCCTGAGTTGAATGATTACATACAGTAGAATTAATTGAGTGCTACCATGTGTTACCATTCAACACATTATTACAATGAATGCAAACCTTTTCAAGGCTGACACGCGCTCAATCCATGAAACGAAGCACAAGGATGCTCTCAGCAGTATTGAATTAACTCAGAAAAGCACTACAGTTTGTGTGTATGTGAGAGGTACTGAAGCACTGTATGGCAGACACATGTTTTCTGTTCCTCTGTTGTATGTAATGTTAATAGCACTTTGATCAATCTTTTCAGAGCTCAATTCAAACAGTATAATGTTCTGGAATGTATTTTAATGTAAAGCACAACATTCACAGAGAATGGAGATTCCAATTCCATGCAATGGCTATACAAACACATTCACATACAATGTTAATGTTGCCATATAACTGTAAATCAGGCTCTGATTGGTCTGCAGTAAATGCAGACTGCATACTGAATACTGAGAGCTTTCGCTCATTTTCAGATGGAAATTCCTTTTTTTTCTGCACACTTCCTTCAAGTGAGTAAAAGAAAGTGCAACCTCACACTTCCTCTGTAGTGTACCTGTGCAAGATGATCGAGAGCCAACAGGGACAGGTTCTCAGTGGGTCTGTCATAGTACGTCATGGCAACAGTCAAATTACCCTGGAGACCTGGCCGAGGAATTTCATAGCCTTCAGCGTACTATCAGTGTTCAGTGCTCTAGGACTGAAACATCAGCTCTGTGTTTCAACTCACATATAATAATGACCATAACAGGCCTATAAGAAGTGTATAGGTGGAGGTTTATTTTATACCCTCAAAGGGGATTAGAGGAGCGGTGAAAAATGTTGTTACCATTCAATGCCTTGACAGCCACTGGACTGCTCTGGTTCCTGCTATAAGGTGTCCTGTTGCTCGTAAAGTTTTCTTGAGCGTGTGGACCGAGCTAAAGGGTGAGAGTAATGGCAGGCATGGTGTCTGTCAAGAGTCTTTTTTCTGTACAACATTTACTGGAAGACCCCATTAACACATGGTATTGGGGAAAAAAACATATAGAGACCGATGTCTTCTAAGAGTGGTCTCACATTGTATCCTGTATCCAAAATATACTTTTGTTCTTGGATGCAGTGAAAAGCAATAAATACAGCAATGCTTGCTGGGCTGTCATAGGAATGCCATGTTTCATTCACTCTCTTAAACATGAACAATGAACAATGGCAAAATGTAATGTTGAAATGAATGTTCACATTATGTCATCATCTTTATTTGTAAGTGTTTGCCTTTTAATGACAGTCTTCTCACCAGGTGCAGTTGAAATGAACACCTCCTGAATACACTGCAAGGATTGCATACAGTATTTGTCCCTAATGTCTATTGTTGTGAGATTATTTATCGTATTAGATTTAGGAAGTGCACCATGCCATGATTATATGACATCATTTTGTGTCAATGGGACCAATGCCCAAAGACCCAAATCCCTGAAAGCTAACAGCAGGAGAAAACCATACATGAGGAATGCAGATTGTTTCTCTGTGTAACTTACAGATTTCCAATCCCCACACAAATCTACCCACAAAGACAGAGACAGACATATGCATGAAACATGGCAACGTTTTTAACGGCAGCCTTCGTCTGTGTCTTGGGATGACCTCAGAGCTTTTCGTCTGTGCCATAATGCACCCATTCACAGGCCTGCTGCAGGCATGATGGGCCCCAGGAAAAATGTCTTCCTCTCTTCCAGTGCCATCTGTGGCCTGATGAATGGGCATCGCTGGAGCATTGCCCTTTATGTGTGTGTGTGTGTGTGTGTGTGTGTGAGAGAGAGAGAGAGACGGGGGTTCTGAATTAACACTGGGGCATAAAGATCAAGCCAGGGAAGTGAGGTATTGCTTCTTCGTCAGTTGAGCTTGTGTTGTGGTTACCCTGAAAGAAGAATAGTGGCCAAGCTGTAAGCGGTGGTGTGGTTTAGTGTGTGAAAACATGCACCCCCATAACTATTGGAATATGTTTTTGATATTGATTTTTTTAGTGCACTGCTTTCAGTGGGGTTTTCTGGAAATGAACCTCACACGATGCTAGCGTGACTATGATTCTATGAGTAATGTCCTGTAAACAAAGACACTCAGAGACTCAGAGCTGTGAATACAATTAAATCCATCTCAGTTTTATTTCATATCATGAGGTCATTGACATGGTTCTGAATCCCAAATGTATGCCAAATGAATAATTATATTATAATGCCTTTTTTACATTTGCAAGAAAATAAAATGAACAAATAGCCTACTGTCTGGTTGATACTTTTACTGTTCTTAGGGACAGGCCTATTGCTTTTATGTACACAAAGCTGATGCTTATGTCATCCACTACTGAACAGGGTCACAAGACCTCTCATACAGGGATGTAGTGGAGGCTAAATAGAGTTTATCCACCCCTGAAATTTCAGAAATAGAGTTTATCCACCTCTTATTTGAGTTTATCCACCTCTCAAAAAAGTTTATTCACCAATTGCAACTTTTAAAAATAAATTTTAAAAAAAACACACTGTAGGCCTAATATCTATATTCACAATATGTACACTCATCAACACTAGGAATCATTTAATACTGTTGGTATTGTTATAAACATTGGACAATAACCTCTACCATCATCAAACATGTTCTGAATGCCTTTTTAAAAATCTGATACTGCATGGCACAGACCACCCTAACATGATCACAGAATTCATAGTTTACCCACTTCTTATTTTACCACCTCTGCTCTTACAGCACCCTCTTCTGTTGACAGGTATTCCTGCTGAGTATCCACATCTTCAGCCCTGCGTAACTACACAGCTACCCCTCATGAGTCTGCAATTATGCTCAATTAAAGAGCCATTATGAACTGACCGAGTGGGCTCGTTCTTCCCACCCCCTATTGTGTCTTAGCATGAGAATGTGTCACAGTGTGTCTCCCATTGTCTGGTTATAACTGTAGCCGCCAAGCACCCCCGAACTCCCCCACCCCCGCACTCCATCTCCTTTCCCTTGTTAGAACAGCAGTAGGTCACCGAGCTGCCGAAAGACAAAAGGGACCAGGAAATGCAGCAGCAGCGTGTCAACGGCCCTCCATCACGGCAGAGCAGCTGTGAAGGGGTCTGCCCCGGAAAACGTTCCCATATTTTAGTCAGGAGTTGTAAAGATGCTCAGGCCTCACTTTACAAAGAAAAAGCCACTTCAATACAAGAGTCAAGTAAATATGAAGGGTTTGGTTCCAAAATGCTATATCCTCCATTTTCATGAATTTTCATCAATATATTTTTTTTTTTCAATTTTGTATTGTTTGTATTGGTATTGTTGTTTGATTTATCTTAACTCAATCAAAACAACACAACTGCAATTTTATTGATATTACCTGAAATACATAACTAAATGACATGACTTTTTAATGTTTTTTAAAAATGGAGATATAGCATTTTGGAACCAAAATCTTCATATGGTTTGCCCAAGTGCTGTACTGACCTCAGTTCATGTATGTCAATCTCCTTATGGAGTGTGTTGTTCCCATAAAATAAGTTGTTATGGGTTTTATTCTTAGGAAAAAAAAGGTTTTCCCTTAGAGAGATTTTAAAACAATGGCAAAAAATCCATTGACAATTTACCGGTCACCCATTATAGTGGAAGAAAAAAACCCAGAGTGGACACACAGGATACACACACAAACACATAAGGGGACTGATCTTCATTGGATCAGTTTCAGATAACAAAAACAATAAGTTAACTTGTAAATTATAAAACAGCTGTCCACAGGATGCACAGCAATAGCTATATTTATCCAATTGTTTTTTGAACATCTGCACTTTGCCTAAGTAGCCTACTTTCATTTGAATGACAAAGTGCTGTGTTTAATTACATAAAGTTTATCTTAAAATAGTAGGCCTACTGATAAAGGATTCCCAGGAACTCCCAAACATGTTTACAAGGGTGGGAGGGGGTGCCTACGTGAGGAGTGTACATGAAGCATGTTGTTGTCCACAGTGCTACAACTCCCCCTAGTGAAGATTCTGTTGAGCCAAGGGCACGCAAGTACATCGGCGCCTGATGCTTTATATGTTGAGGGGTTTGTACCACCTGTTGGTAAAGATTGGTATTACAACATGTCGTCACATTCAACTCATTCTGTTTGCCTCGAAGCTCTTTGAGAATGGAGAAATCCTCTAAAAGAGCTCTTCAGGGCTCTTGAAAGTACCCTTTAAAAGCCATATTGGGGTTCTAGGGAAAACAATCCTCGTCATAATCATGTACTCCAAGTTTGTGAACAAGTAGTGAACCAAGTTTTAGACATGCTGTATGTTTTGTTAGAATTTCTCTGAAAACTCCACCATTTCAAAGATATGTCAAGGACCGATCCAGCAAATACCCAAAAAGGGTATGTTCAATGTAAAGAAATGCTGTTACCCAATTAGACAATAGAATAATAACTACATAGCATAGAACATTTGATATGGAAAAGAATCTCAGTCTGGTTATCATTGAGGAAGGCCTAAGCCACAATGTGCTAAAAATAGTCAGTCGTCAGAAATAATCAGTCATACACAGAAAAAAGTTAATACCCTGAGGTAGTGATCAGGTTGTGTTCGGAATGCCAAATGAGTGCCAAATGAATGATTAGGCCTATCTCTATATTTGGATGAAAATATCACAAATGCTGTCTAATTTTACAGTTTAATTCTGTTAGCCTGGTTTCAGCAGACTCGCTAATATGTTTCACTTCATGAAGAGAGTCTGAGTATTACAACTGGGAAATGCCTCAAACCCTGGCATCATAATGGGTGTAGACTTTGTGTTAACTTGGGAATCATTGGTCCGGCCTAACCAGTCACATTGATCAGAGATTGCTAACATTACTTCCTACTTTGCCTAGCCTTTATAAACTGATAATAAACTGTATAGGCAACTTTCGATTTTGAAACTAACATCATCTCCTCTTGTTGCTGATTGGTCCTCCATCCTGGTGGCTGAGGGAAACGTAAACGCATGGAGAAAAGCCAGACTAGCATATCAGTGAAATGAAAATGAGCGAAGATACTATGAAGATACAAAGACACTTCCTCTCCTAGCACTTCTGACAACCTCACACACCTGATGCACACTTACTATGCTCTTCCCTCTCTTCCCTCCTCTACCTCCTTCCTCTCCCCTTCTCTACCTCCTCTTCTACCACTTCTCCTCCTACCATACTTTGACTATTATTTAAAATGTAGGCCCTCTTATCCTCTAGCAGTAGTATTTACAGAGGCAGTGGTAATTCCTAGCTGTAGCTTAAATGTTATTCTATTGCTGTAACTAGCTCTGTAGCTTAAATGTTATTCTATTTCTGTAAATTGCTTTAGATTAACGCTTCTGCCAAATTAATAAACGTAAATGTACTAGGCGGGTGAGTCAGGGCTATATGTGTAATTTTCAACGATATAACAAATTATTTTGCAAATGAACAACAACTATCGCAAAGGACAGATCACTTGACATCACAAGCATAGCTTTACATCAAAACAGCCAGCTGCCCTGTCCCCTAATCAGAGAGCACACTTTGCTATGGTACACCAGAGGCTACAAGGCCCCTTGAGAGTATGAACCAGGATTAAGGGAAAAGGGTTGAGACAGGAACAGGGTTGGGGGAGAGGGCAGAGGATATCTCCCCATGAAAAAACCCATAAACCTATACAACTGGGAAAACAAACCCATACTATAGTTAAGAATAGAAGCTTTGATACAAACCCTTTTTACCTTGTAGGCGTTCAAATGTAACAATACACCACAACCACCACACTGGGAAGTAGATGCAATGAATAAAGAATAATGAATGCTGTAACATGCTTGGTATTGCATTAACTCGACACCACCAGATGGCTCAACAGAGGTATTTGGCATCCAAGACCCACCCTCTTCCATTTTGTAAGAATTTGCAAAAGGGTTTTGCTACATATAATAGCTACAGCAGGTTACTCTTTTCCTGATTAAAAGTGTTTATTAGATTATGCAGTGAAAGAATCATTACACTGCTAGGATGAAGTCATAAGTGAACAGTATTTTTTGCATTAAGACATTTTTTCTAACAAGCAAAAACAACACAAACTGTGTTACGGTTTGTGTCCACATCTGAAATACTTAACATAGAGTGGGAGATTTAGTAGGCCTACTTACCTTTCACTTCAATTTCCTACACGTCTCTTAATATAGTGTCTCTAGGGCAAATTTAATTCCATCATGTGAGGCAAATTAAGCCTCATACTTCTATGATAATATTTTTTTACAACATAGCCAGCTTTTGCCTGCTCCCTTAACCACTACTGAGATGTGTTAAGAGAGTAATCTGAACAACAACTGAACCATATGGCTCAACCCAAACTTCCCATATGCTAGTCATTTCTTTATAGAGAAAAAAACATTGTCATTTTTACAAACCATCCTTTCAAAACTATAGTCAGAACTAATATATGGTGTTGCTTATCCTCAACATCTTCAGCAAGACAGCAATTGCTTAAATTGGTTTCATTTGCCCGTATAAAGCGCTGAAACCACGGGAGTGTTGTAGTCTGGTGAATTGAATATTAACTTACTGAGCGGCAATTTGCTCAAATCAGCTTAGCTGTTTTGTCATGCGATCCTCAGGTCAATGCCGTGTCCCTCCAGTGGTCACTTTGAGTCATAGCACATAAACTGGTATTGGCATTTCTTTGTGCAGACATATTTTTGAGTGTTTACTGTTTACAAAATGGAAGTATGTTTTGTTTTTTACAGTTACGTTATTGCTATCAATAACATGCTCGAATAAACACACTTTCTTCAAGATGTTATCTAATTTACACCGAGAAGACCCTTTTCAAGTAACTTTGCACGAGTATAAAACTATAAGAAAAACATGACACATTATAAGAATATGTTCAATGCAAAGGGAATGTAGACATATTTAAATTATTTTCATTCTCGGGTCATTTAATATTCGTTTTAAAGGTAAACATATCGACTGCAGGGGTTAACGGAAGTATTTATTAACCCTTTACACAATATATTCTCCAATCGTTTCGACATCTATAGCATCTCTCACTCAACTAAGTCAAACATGTAGTATCACCCTTGGTCAAATGCAGGCTTCCTGATGCAAGGTTTTGCGCAAAGGACTTTGGCCTGTGAAACCAATGGAGGCAGCTAAGCGGCATATAATACTGCGCAGATGGCGTGGCTCTGTCTCCCTAAGCCCCGTGCTTGCCTTGGTTCATGGTCAGCCATTTTGTAACAGCTGAAGAGGAATTACATGTTAGATGGGTGAGCCAGTTTGTCTCGAGTGACTGCTACTGTTCACTTTTAATTTAACTTTACGCGAGGCCAGTGTGATAAGAGTGTCGTTCAGTGTTTAGTTTGCGACTCGTAACCAACTTCCCTTGTGCTCTACTTCTCGCACCAGGCTATCGTTGTTGTGACCTTACACCTCGAGTTACAGTCGATTTATGTAATGAGAGAAAATAAAGAGGTTTGCTGCTATAAACCGTAGCTCTCGTCTTAATGCGCCAATGAGAACAAAGGGTAGGTGGAACTGAAGCTTTAAACCTACATATTGATGTTCATAGTAACCAATCCGTATTTACTGCGCGCGCAATTCTCGCCAATCGCTAGGCTCTTCATACACCGATTATGTTAATCAGCATGATCTATTTGAATGACAAGATGATCGTGTACTCATATTTCGAAGTGTAAAACAGCACCAATCAGCATATCCAATGGGCGGGACTCAGGAGAGGGGGTTGGGTGCGAAGTATCATGGAGGATCATTTGGAGAACTGAAGCCACGGAAGCGAGCCGAACCGTGGGTCCGTGTCTCAGCCAATATTTGTTTTCATTTTTGACTTTTCCATCCTGTAAATTGTATATTTATTTTGAACATGGAAATGAAAAAGAGGATCAGTTTGGAACTGAGGAACAGGACTCCTGCTGAGGTAAGACGCGGAGACGTTTATTTATTTATTTTGTTCAAGGAATGCAAGATGATGTTCACTTACAACCTGACTGTAGAGTGGACTCGGCATACTTGCGAAAGCCGCCTTCAGTGGAATTCTGCTAGACCACATGGACACCTGAAGGGATGCGAGTAAGATCACGTCTCATACAGGAAAGCCTTACATTTGTGGCATTTGGTATATAATTGCCCAGACTACCCTTTTATGAATATTTACACAGGACTTTATGAGCCAGAGCTGAGCCAATGCAATGAAGTCTATTGTTGACTGGTTGTCCTACCCTCCCTCCTCCTCGATGTGATACATTGTAACAAACGTTCGATCTAGCAGAAGCGCGACAAGAATGAAATTAGAATATTGCCCAGTTTTGTTTTCAAATTGAGAAAAGTGACAGATTGAACTTGACAGATCGACAATTGTTTGAGGCTTAAAAACATTTTTGTTCTATACTCTATTTTGGTCAAGTTGCTAAACTGTCCAAAAATGCTTGGTATGCCTATCATTGAAAATTATGAGAACAACTTTCAATAGCAGACGCCCAAGTAATTTCCCTGTTATTGTCCCACCTATTTCTAGCCTATTTTGACGCAATTTGTTCGACGTTTTACCAGCGGACTAAAAGTATAGAAATAGTGCTGTACCAATGTCTCTTCGGTGGAGTTATAATTGCCTACTGAATGGCTTATCGGTCGGCAAGACCGAGTCGCTTCGTCTCCCTTGAGCGGACATTTTACGCTCTCGAGTGAGTTAACTTCGACCTTGTTAATGGCATCAACCATTTCCTTTAAAATCTTATTTACTTAAATATCTATTCGAAGCGTTTTCAGTTAGAGTAAGCTTATATTCTGCGATAAGACATTCGTTCAGTTTTTTTTCATACGCAGCATTGCTAAGTGGACTCCTCCGTTGACGACGCGCTCTTCTCTGGCGAGTGAGCGAGCGTAGGAGCTTGTGTCTACAGTGCGCTGTTGAGCCCGTGCAGGCGGGCGGGGAGTGGAAGTCATTTTGTTGCATCAATAGACGAAACTCTTGTCGCGGCATGGTTGAAGCTTCAGTTATTTTTAAGACCATGTCGAGTGCTGAACTTAGACATGCTGTTTAACGAACAGCTGATAGGACTATTGGAAATGGTGTAAGGGTAGGCACAAATGCCGTTATACTGGGACCTGTCCGCGCTTTTAAATGGAGTCCATAAAGAAGCTGCACTCGCGCTGGGTGTTCTCTAGATGAAGTGATTATGTAACGCCATCGTACTTGCATTAAATGGCTACATTCATGTTTCTCAGTTTCTAACCCTTAATTTTTATTTAGTCCCAATTAAATATTTTAGCCAACATATTGGTCTGGTTTCTGAATTGAAGGAATTTGGCAGATGGTGCGGGTTTTACACACAACCTCCCCCCTCCCCCTTCAGTAGATTAGGCTACAGTAAAACCCCCACCCTTCCGACTCCACTTGCCTATAGGGACGGAAGATTTTCTTCATTCATTCATTTGAATACGTAAAGACTACTACGAGTCTACTATCGACACGATTTCCTACTGAAAACAGATTTGGCTTGATAATAGCCTTTGACGTTTCTAACATTAACCCATGCTCAAACTGTAGGCTAAGTGTAGTTGCCGAAGAAACCAGAGAGAACGATTGCAGCTGAGCATTAAATATTCCCGCGTGCAGGTATGGAGCGTTGCCGCCCACATCTCTGCTTTGTTTCCTGACTTAACTGACCGGAGGCTTCATTAAATGTATCGGGATTGTTTTGCCCCTCGAGTTTTCAAAGTGTTGTATACAATAAGTGACACATCTGACAAAACTCTTTTGTGTTACTATGGTCGTCATCATCTTCCACTGGCTCTAAAATCATGGCCAATCATTTTTGTTTTAGCTTTGTCAAATATGATTAGTGATACACAATTATGAAATTAGAGACGCAATTGTTAGCTAGCTAGTGTATATAGGCCCCAAATAGACAACTTGTAAAACGGGTTATTTGACTGTTTTGATCATTTGATCCATCTAATGGATGCCAAACGCAATTATCAACTGCCCCTTTACTTAATGGAACTTACTTGGCTCTTTTTTTCTGATGAGCTCATGCAATGCCTTTTGCCACATTTACTACATTGGTTCCTCACAGACACAATGCAGCTCTGAGTTTAGACTTCTGTGTAGTTGTTTAAAATGTCCTACATAATATATTCAGACAGGCTGCCTAATCATCACATGCTAATACACACAATTTAATTAGTAGTTAATGCTCTGCAGACTATTCTTCCAAAAGTACATCAACAGGCACAGCAGAATTTGTGTTAACCTGATACAGACTGTAAGCGTGAGGATGTACAGTGGCCGTAACTCTTCACTCTGCTGTTCTAGGTGGCAGAGCTTGTGGTGGACAACTGCCGCTCCAGTGATGGTGAGGTCGAGGGTCTCACTGATGACTTCAAGGAGTTGGAGTTCCTCAGCATGGTCAACGTGGGCCTGACCTCCCTGGCCAAGTTGCCCTCACTGCCCAAACTGCGTAAGGTGAGCATAAACTCATCACACGGAGGACAGACTTGGGATGCTCAGTGGTTACACATCAGTTTCAGTTAAGACATGATGTCACACAATTTATTCAATGAGAGCAGTCAGTTCAGTGCTCACCCCTCACCTCTATCTTGCAACTTTAAGTGAAAAAAAAATCCAGCCTCCAGGTCCTGATCCAGATCTGGATAATCATATAGGAGGACCAAGATATGATGACCCTCTACCTTTTAGGAAAATTTGAAGTGAATCAAACCAGTAGTTTCTAAGTTATGTGAGCCGACACACACACACACACACACAGACGGACAGACTGATTATGATGGCTGAGCACTACTTCATAGACCTAATACAATTAGCCGTCTCCTTGTTTGTAATTTAGTTCTGTTTATCTCTCGGTATGCCTTCATCTCCAGTTTCAGAACTTTGGACAGCTCCTCTTAAGCTGGAACTACTGCTGCGTAACTATGATATTACATTGAACTTACCTTATAACAGTGCTGTATCCAGCTGATGACCTTCATCTGAACTTGTGAGCACAATGCTGACCATTCATGGCATACTGGAGAAACAAGAACAACAACATTAAGGGAACTAGATAGTTATTAATACATCTATTAACAGTTTCAGCACCACGGACAGCTCCTTCACCTTCCCTGTGCACTGTGATAAAAGTTCAGAACCCTGTTACATACTTTTGTTTTCATTGTCTGTCTATGACCAAGCACATTGAACTTCAAAAATTATGTATCTGATAAGTATAAAAGATAACTAGACTGAGGATGGTGTTTCTTTTCCTCAGCTGGAGCTGAGTGACAACAACATCTCGGGCGGTCTGGAGACTCTGTCGGAGAAATGCCCCAACCTGACGTACCTGAACCTGAGTGGGAATAAGATCAAAGAGCTCAGCACAGTGGAGGCTTTGGTAAGAGATTGGAGATACGATTAAAATAAAACGCAGAGTATCGCTGTAGGCATTGCCACAGTCATATAATCAAGTAGTATTATACCATACTTGATACAAAGAGTCTGTGAGAATTGTGTCAGTGGAATACCTTTTACAAAGCTTTCATAACTTAAGACCTTTTTAACTGGATGGAAGTGGGAGGGGAGACCTTCCTGAGCCGTATGTTCAGAAGCAGCTACAATCTACAGTGCCCTACAGAGCTCTATTTCCTTTCTTTCAGACCCACTTACCAAGATTGTTTTGATGTGACATCTTTAAATATTGATACATTTATGGAGGCTTTCACAACTTAAATCACAGATATGTCTGACCATTTGACCATGAACTAACTCTCTCTCTCTCTCTCTCTCTCTCTCTCTCTACAGCAAAACCTAAAGAACTTGAAGAGCCTGGACCTGTTCAACTGCGAGATCACCACACTGGAGGAGTACAGGGAGAGCATCTTCGAGCTTCTGCCTCAAGTTGTGTACCTGGATGGCTTTGACGCGGAGGACAACGAAGCCCCAGACTCTGAGGCTGATGATGACGGTACAAATCATGAACGAGTTACAGCAGGCAGAGTGGCATCAAATTGGAACATTGTCTCTGTGCTGTAGCCTACATATGCCTCCAGAGCATGTGAAGCAAATAAGAAAAGGCATCAAATGAGTAGCATTGAAATTCAAAACATAGAGGAGTGGTTTCACATGATGAAGAAAAGATAATGATGGTTTCTAGTTTCTGTTATATATGATAATAACTGCTTATAATGTCTTAATAGTGCTTTTCTCGTCACCATGGTTTGTGTAAATCACCAAGATGTGGATGCCATATTAGATGTGATTAACTATGTTGATAGGCTTACACATTAAAAGCATTAATCATGTTTTATCATGAACTGTCTAAACAGATGAGGATGAGGATGGAGAGGAAGGGACAGGTCCCTTGGGTGACTATGATGACGAAGATGATGATGATGAGGGCTCGGAAGGTGGAGAGGTTGGGCTGTCATACCTGACAAAAGAGGGCATCCAGGTGAGGGCTTCCTTTTGCCTCATACAGACATCTTTATGAGTTCAACACCACATTTGCAATTACAATATCTTATTGGTCATTAAAAAGCATCCTTATTTTCACACATTATCTCTCCCATTTAAGTCACACATAAGTATTGTACCTTTGGTAGCATTTGATAGTGTTGCAAGAGTAATTGTCTCTTATTTGAGTTCTGAATAGCAACGTGTGTATTACTTTTACATTGACATCCTTTTTCGACTAGGACGAAGATGAGGATGATGATTATGTGGAAGAAGAGGAAGAGGAGGCGGGAGAGGGTGAGTATTTGAAAATGACAACCGCCTTAGACAGCATCAGGCTTTGACATTGACATGTTATTGATTAATATCGCCTTCAGACCAGCCATTGAAACGAGTTTGTCTCCTTGGTGTAATGACTGATTCCGTAGACACTTTTATTGATTCACTTAGTCAAAGCAGGTTGACTCCTATTGATCCCTGCTGTTGCCAAGTGTGAGGTGTATTGATATGACACTGAACCAAGCACTTTAGCCCATGGGTTGCAATCGATGGTCGTTAACAGCGCACACCACATGTGAAACTCTACTCTCCTTACTTGGCCCCTCTATGATTCTGCTTTAGGGAGAAACTCTTAAAATGAAAAAAAAAGATCACCATTATATATATATACATATATATCACCTAAACAAGCTTTAAAATGTATCAGTCACAGTTTTCTGCAGTCCTGTCAGACACGCTTAGACATAGTAACACCAAAATATATAGATTCCTTTATACACACTTTGGAATCAAATGTTACATCAGGTCTATTGCAGTAGCAGTACAACAATAAGTTGTGAGACTGATTTATAATGTGGCTGGTGGCGAGAAGCTTAGTTGACCTGTCTGCTGAGAGTGCAACTGTACGTCATGCTTTGCAGAGGGGGCCGGAGTCCACGGAGAGAAGAGGAAGAGGGCCGCAGAGGACGAGGGAGAGGATGATGATGATGATGATGATGACTAGTCCTTCTTCCGAGGAGCTTCGGAACCCACATCCAAGCTGTTAGAGCAACCATGAAAAAGAGCGTGATCTTGCAGATTGTTTTTCTCTTTGTATACCATAGATATCACTGTAGAAGCTAAGTGTTTTCCTTTTGATATATAAAAATATATATTATAATATATTATATAATATACTATTTGAAATAAGGAGAGGTTTAACTGATAAGTCATTTATAACCATTCCAGCTGTAAGTTCCCAACCCGAGTAGTTTGTCAGTGGGTTCATGATAGGGGGTGGGTGTGGGTGGAGGGGTGGGGGGGTTGAGTTTGTGTTTTTAGACCAGCTTGTGGTTCATGAGTTCATTTTACCAGCTGCACAAAAGATGCAGAAACAGGGAGACACAACACAAAAGAACACGACAACTCAGAATCCTCCAGCAGGCTTTCAGCGCCGCCGTCAGTCCGGAGCTTCAACCTTTCAGAGACTTTTATTCTGAAAGCATCTCCAAGGACACGCCGAGCCCCGCCCCTTCACTCATCTACCTCTGGGGGCTGCTACTCTGCCCACCCTACGGGAGTAGCGAGCCAATCATCCCCTGCCATCTCTCCCCCCACTTGGGCAGAAACGGACACTTGGGATGGATGCTGAACCAAGTTCCTACCACCTGACAGTTACCCTGGTCTTCTCCTCAGAGCATCTTTTGTATAGGATTCGCTCCGCTTGATCCAGAAAACGCTACTCTCTGGTAGATTATAGTGATGTGTTATAACAGTAGTAGAATTCCCAGACAAATTACGCTGTTTCATAAACCTACACAGGTAAAGGGCAGTAATGTAATGTGAGTCTAAAAGTCATCCCACCAGAAACTCGAGGTGGAGTTTAATTGCATAACAAAAAAAATGGGAGGGATGGTTGTCCTACCTGAAATGTCGTACCTTTAGTAGCTCAGTGTCAGGGCTAACATGCAAGTGACGTTGTCGGCTCCTATATCTTTATAGAACGGGACACAATCTGCTCTTTGTAAAGTAAACAAATAAACACAAACAACACCTGTTTCTGTTGAGGGGTGTTATTCAAACTCAATCAGAAAGCAGTTTAATCCCAACACCTGTTCTATTTTAACATTGTACAATAAGACCATTCAACACCATTTTTTTAGAATGAAAACTTGACTGCTGATACTTTACTAATAACGTTAGGTGTAAACTGCTTTGTTATGGGATTAGTGATCACCCCTGGGTAATGGAAAAAAATGGTTAGTTTGTGATTTTTTTCTTCTTATTTTACAAAGTAAGAATGATAATCTTTTAATCTATTGTTCGTATGGCAATATGTATATAGTATCTGTTCCATCAGTTTTTGTGTGTATTTTTTTAATCTTCTTGTGTTTGAATTCAAAGCACAGGTCAGAGGGGCAAGCTTTAGACCCTGCACTCTCAGCGTCCCCTTTTCTTTTTGGTCCTTGGCTGTTGTGAGAGTTTTTGTGTTTGGCGTTTTTGTGTGCTGTAAACCTCTTCAGAGGGTGTTTTTTTGGAATAAAAAAATCCACCTAAAAGATGAGCTTTATATAAATCATTTTCATTCTTAAGTTATTATGCACCTGTCACCATGCCAACACAGAGGCCTTTAATGAAGTTGACCCAGTTTACAGCCTTGTTAACAGTGTTCTGTGAAACTGGGACATTAAAGTTGTGAGATGTTTCAATAATAAAACTTTGATTTGATGATATTTACAATCATGTATTATATGCATTAAAGGTTTGAGCATAATAGCTCACTTGAATTTAGCTTCAAAGAGTGTCCAAAAGTCGACAAAGACCCCTTTGTTTAGAATTGGGTCTTCAAATTCAAAAATGTGCTGCAGTACTTTCACATGAAACAAAATTAGAATAAAAAACTTAGAAAAAACATTAAGGACAAACATCCAGACGATTTTTTTACACTAAAGCAAGGACAGTTTCCTCACATGTCAAAGGCTCCCAAATCAGTTGGAAGAGCCATGTTCAATATTGTCCGGTAACGTGTGTGAAACATGAGCAAAGGGGTCAGTTGACTGCCCCCTGGCGTACGTTAGTATTGACCTTCACGGCAGCGTGCCTGCTGTGCGCTAAATATTACACACGGCTGCCATCTGTGGAGCCTGTGTACGTAAGCGCTTAATAATTCATGATGTTAAGGCTTCTCAGAACACACTAAGAGAGGAGAGGCGGGGCCAGCATGTCTGACCAAGTGGAACAGAAACAGAAAGAGTTGCCGTGGAGATGCTCATGAATAATTCATGAGCGACAGGGCATCATTCAATTGGCCACCCACTGGAGGTGGGATTACAGTACCATGGGTGGAGTCGCTGAGACCATTCTTATTAGTTATTCATGAGTGACAGTTCTGTGTGCTCTATAGCACTTAATGGACATGTTGTTTGGTACGTTTAAGTCAAGACAGACAAGGCCATACATTGGTCTGAGTAGTTTCAACCAGTGAACTCTGTTTACAGATCACTTCGGTGCTTAGAAGGTGACATACACTGAAGGCGAGTATTACTCTAAGAGGAATTCAGACACAATGAATAAAATTATACAACATTTTTTTTTATAAGAGATGAATTGAACTCTGCAAAGTTATAGGTGACCTTGTGTTAAGTCAACATAACACTTTTAATAAACTACAGTATATGACTGAACTCTATCATATAGAGAAGTTAGTGGTAAGTATTTTCCCAGTCGTCGCTGAAAACATCAGAAAACTACAGAGTAATGGTAATCATCACCCATAAGGACGAAACTGCGTCCTTTGTTGTAGGGCTCACTCCTGTGAGGCCCATCTATCTTGTCTGCATGAGCCTTGACAGTTTGGCATGCTTTTAACCCTGTGACACTTGGCGTCTCAACTATTTCAGCAATGCAAACATCTCTCCAGCAGGCACCATCCCTCTGGTTTCAGCTTTCAGCGTCTGCCAGGCCCTCTTGGTGACAGGCAACACGCTTGGATCATCTTAAAGCACAGTTGGTCCGTGGGTCGTGTTAGAGAGTCTGCCACGCACCACTGACAAAAACCTTCCGGGTTCAGAAGAGTCACTGAAAACTGTAAACTGCTTTAAAGTTTGTAGCCAAGGGGCAAGAAAAAATTCAAAGGTAAACTTCAAGCAAAACTTTCCAAAGGCATCCTTTTTCTCTAATGTGTTTATTATCTAATGAATAGCATGACATTACCTAGAGCATCAATGACACTGAATCACTAGTTAAACTAAGTTCATGAATAGAAATTTAATAAGCAACACAATAGGCTAATATGGGGTCCCTGTGTGGTGTCTACCAGCCAAGGGATCCTTGGTTAGAAAAATGCTGAAAGCCTCTGACATAACATAGCATATAAATATTTGAATTAGTAATTTCAGGAGAATATTCCAATCCAGGATAGGGACAGGCACATTCCGTTCAGTCCCTGTGACACCTATCAATACACTTGCATGAATAGATCAAGGATACCAAATAGATATAGCTTCAGCTTTAAAACACAATCTCTGAAATCAATTTAATCACAGAAAACACAGCAGCAACTTTAAAAGCCAGATGATTAATTCTTTCAATTTTGAAGTAAAACACACACATACCCTTTTATCATATCAAAAATCGTCTTTATATGGTATGTTTACAAAGTCATGAGATCTGATAACTTGTAGCATACATGTCTTATGCAGGCCAGCTATCATCATGAATATGAACTTAATGGTAGATATCACCAGCAGATGGCACTGTAGGCTACAACATAACCGGTACAAGATACAAAAACAAAGAAATTCCTCAACTGCAGTTGGAAACTTAGATAATAACTTGATATAAAAGCATAGGATTCATACTGTAAACAAATATTACATTATCAACACAAGCCTTCATCAACAAAAGAATGTGGTGACCTCTTCCCTATATTTGACCAATCTAACCTAAATGATTTAATTAGAAATGTGACATGACTGCCTGGCATGTGCTACAAAGTGTGACAAACTAATACTGAACACGGAACTTGTCTTGTTAGCCCTTTTTATGTAATCTTTCTCATGTAGACAAAACATAACTCCATGAAATATAAACTTTGAAAACAAACCATTTTGTTGCATTACCATTCAAATATTTACACTGTACAAGGCAAACAAAAGGGAATAGTTTAATTAATAAAAAAGTAATTCACATGACAGTATAATGCTGTTTAACTTCATTTGTACCCCACACACACACCCCCCCCCCACACACACACACACACACTCTTCAGAGGACACTGTTCCCACCTATTTTGGCCTACCATCAAATGCCTGACCTCTTTAGAAAGCTGAGGCCATGACGTTTCTTGGGAAGCAATCAGAATAATTGTGTGAAGTACCGGCACAGAGTTACAGAGGCTGGAATATTGTTTTTTCTTTCTACCGGGTTACGCACATCTATGAACTGACCACATTTCAGCCCTCTAAGTCACTTGAGAAACAACTGAGCCCTATAGCACCAGGCATTGTGAAGCTGTGTGTAAAATCAATGTAGAAGAAAAGATGAGTAGTATATACAATTATTTGTAAAGATATGTCCATGCATTTGCCGTTTTGAATTTAGACATAAGATTAATTTGACAATGTAAAGCACTATACATATTGGACAGGTTGCCATGTATGGAATCCCAAGAGTCCACGCTTTCAAATGGTATATAATATTGCTATGCTACATAGCAATATCAAAGATCCTTTAGAACACTTTAGCTTTCTCAACGGTCTCTGGCAATGGTGCATAGCCTATAACTGATTTAGAATGTTGGGGGGAGTGGGGGGGGGGGCTCACTGTCTCATACTGTATTTGCAGAAAAAGAGAAAATAGTTTGTTTTACATTTCGCATATCCACTGTAGTTTTCTGTCACATTTTTCATCATTCCATGTTTGTAGACGGTTGGTTCTGTCCCAAATCACAACACAGTCTTGACCTTCATGATTATTTGGCTGATCTATGGCCCAGTATCTACACAAACACGGGGAAACATGATGAGCAATACTCAAAAATTGTTAGAAATCAATGGAAAAAGAAAGTGATAGAAATCCATTCAAAATATGTTTGTGTTTCTGTACTATTATGTAATTTTTTCCAGAAATATGGTATTTGATTTTTGCATGTGAAGCGAAGGAATAGAGGACATTTGATGAGAAGTTTGAGTGGCATCGCTCTTACGTCTCGGTTAGGTTGGTGTTGTCCACCCATCTCCACACATCCTCTGTATCCGTATCAGTGAGGCCAATCCAGGCTAGCACAGACAATTCAGCAAGAAACAGCTGTGGTGGAAGGTGAAAGTGAGCCGTTGGAACATCATGTGTTTGGTAGGATATACTGTCATCATAATATGTTGTATAACCTTAGTGATGAAAGGTGAATTACATTTGCAGTGACAATATGTAACCATTATTTCAGAAGTTTGAGTTGCTTTCTTTTGTTAAGTATATTCTTGGACTTTTCTATGCCTCTATTAAGAACAGAGGAAAGATAGTGACAGGAAGTGAGTGTAACACAGAGATGGGATGGAGTCAGAAAATGACTCAAGTTAGACTCCAACCTAGGACCCATGGGCACTTGAATCCAGTGTGGTAAGGATGTGGTAAGGATGCTGACCGATCCCAAGCCCCTCCTCCCATTGTCAGTCCCATAGTTACTGTTGCTAAGTCGGACAAGTTTGCAGGAAAGTGTGCGAGAACGCGTGTTCAACATGGGGACGCAGCACCCTCATTTAGCCTAGTGCAACAGTGTATGCTGGATTTCTGGGCGTCAAGTAATATTGATATATTCAAAAAACAGAGGTCAGAAAGGCCTTCAGTATGCAGAAGGACACATTCACAATGTCCGCTGTCATCAACGAGGTGGAACACCACAAATTGAGGACAAAAAAATCCGGTGTCGTGGATCTTAATGGGATGCTGGATAAACAATTAGCACGTTATCCCGAGCAGGTAGTTTACCTTATTTGCTGCAGATGTGACTCTGATTCAATAAACAGGTCTGTGCGAACATATGGTGTTGACTTGTCCATAACAAAATCTAACCATATTTCGAGGATTAGTAAGACGGGACCAAGTGCTGCAGATCCAAGTTCACGCAACTTGGGAGAGTGACTAGCCTGTTAAGTAGCTCATGTTGGGGAGGTAGAGAGAAGCTTCTCTTCGGTAGGCCGAGAGTCTACTTATTTTTTTGAATGGCTGCTTTAGAAGGAAGAGTTCAAATAAACATGATACAAGTGTATTGAAAAGAACCCAATCCGAGTTCAAACCCATACCACGCATAGGCTATCTGCAGTTTGCAGACGTGGTTTGTCTTGGACTAGACTTCATCATTATGCTATAATTAATTTAAACGTGGGCAATGTAGTAGGCTAGGTCTAATATTGGCAATTTCGAGACTGCATAGCCTATAGCAAGGCATAGTTTTGAATCAGCACATGATTCGATCTTTAGAAGACATGTTGTCTATCTCTCGTTCAGCCATCAATAATGCATCGCAGTAGGCTAGTATTGCGTTTGTTGAAAAAATGATCATTAGCCGATTTCTGTCAACAGTCTTCTATCCCAAGTTAAACATGGCAATGTAGCAAAGCTGAAAGTATGTTCTTGATGTGTGTAAGGCGATACGTGATTGAAGGTGTAGCCTTTTGCGCGTCTTCCAATCGTATGAATGTGCGAGTTCAGTTCCTGCAAGGTAGGTATATTTTTTTGCGTAGGCTTATGTTGTCGTTTCATCAGTGGAAACCAGATTTAGTTATGTTTTTGTGTGTAGTTATGAACACAAATAAAGGGAACATTTTCGTACACACTCAGATTTCTTTAGGCTACTGAAAAGTAGCAGCCTATCCAAAGTTATGCAAAGTTAGGCCTATGTGTGTTAACGTTTTACACGGTCAGGATATCGGATGTCACTTCTACAAGTATCTCAGGCTTATCTTTGAACCTTTTTGAGCTCTTTAGTTATTTAGTTTCTTAGGCTACTCGCAAAAGAAGCATTATAGCCTTCGCATAACTGGCGTATTGTCATACAGAACGGACACTAGAAAATTCAAAATTGACCGAGGTTGACCGAGGTCCTCCAAAGTCCTCATTGTGACATAGTAAAAGGGGGCGGGGCTTGGGATCGGTCAAAATTAACCATGTTTAAATTAGTCTTCATCTTGTCCTTGTGGATCAGTCAAAATTGTGATAACATTGGTCACGCACACACACACACACACACACACACACACACACACACACAAAGTAATCCACCTGTTCTTCCTGGCTGTTTATCACCACCAGGTCTCCCCCTTTGTCTATGCAGTACTGTCGGCTACTACTCCAATTCCTCTTCAATGTGGACAGGTAGTACCAGGTGGGTTTGAAGTAATGCCATCCTGACAGAGACAGATACATATAGTAGTCCCACATACAGCTTCTGTCAAATCTATCTACCTACCTATCTACCTATCTACCTACCTATCTACATACCTATCTATCTATCTATCTATCTATCTATCTATCTATCTATCTATCTTTCTATCTAGCCCATACTAACATTATACAAAAACAAATACTTAAAAAGTAGAGAATGTCTTATGGGGAAAATGTTTCAACAAATAAAATTTTATTTTCTGTAATTTACTAAACTCTAATTTCTCATCTTAGAGTGTGGAAAACCGATGTTAAACCACCGAATATTATTCATGAGATCATTATGCATACTTTTACCAAATCACATGCTTCTACTCACCCATGCCAAAGAGCTTCTCTCTGTACTCTCTGTTAATGTGAGTGAGGTTATGTTCACGGATCACTGTGATTTGGTGAAGTGAAGAGAACAATTTTCTCATTAATATATTTTATATTTTGTATAACGTTTTTGCAATTATGCATGTACATCTGATATTCACAAATCTGTATAAGTGTTTGTGTATACTTTGTGTATTGTTATTTTTATAAATTATTTGTTGTCATGTCTTCAACTCGTTGTGACAGCAATCCGCAAGACATACTAATCTGAGAAAGTCAACATAGGAGGAAATATGAAATACTTTCCAGTACTTTTAACTCTTCTCCTGTTGTGTTCCTGCATTTGTATTGTACAGGCAACCAACCAAAATTCACCACTGGTTCACTTTGTAGACTATAACCCTCATAGAACCACATAAGTCAGGTTAGATCTTTGCTTCCTAAAATATTGGTAAACATTTACTTAAACTGTATATGTATGAATCATTATGAAATGGTTATTCCATAATGCCTCATAATGATCAACAAACATCTGTATAACCGTTTAAAAATACTAGTGCGTGGTCAAAAATAGTTATGACTACACTCTACACTTTATGCTACAACATTGTAATGCTTGATGAGTGTAGACTCATAAAGCATACGTTTACAGTAAAGTATCATAATACAGTAGAAAACACTTCACTTCATTACAGTAATAACCCATTATGAATGTGTTTCAAATGTTTAATAACTCACTATGAATATGTTTATAATGTTTTATAGCCCATTATGAATGTGTTTATAATGCTTTATGACCCATTGTGAATGTGTTTATGATGCTTTATGGATCCTGGGTTCAGAGAAAGTGTTACCAATGGTTCTATGAGCATTTTGGCCTATACAGTGTTTGTGGTCATTGTATCTCACCCAGTTCAGAAATGTTTGTTTGTAGTCTCTTTTTCTCTTCAGTCAAGTTTATTTGAATTTTGTCTGTGAATGGAAATAAAGAGTATAAGAGAGACTCATTTAACCATTTACCCATCTATTTACTAAGCAGGTATTCTGATAAGACCAGGGATATGCAGGTTCCAGAACTAGTCCCCCTCATTCAGAACGTCATACAAAGCTCCTATCTTTACCATCGGTATAACTATTATATCTATTCACACCAAATTAATTGACAGGCAAATAGATAGAATCCAAATAACAAGAATGACTGGTGGGGAGTAAGTGACTTTTTCACAACCAGAGAAACTGTCTCCTTTGTGCCTTTGTGTAGATGATATAGCATTTGTGGAAAGATTTTACTCTGAAAATCAGTACAAACTGATAAAAAAAGATTGTATTATGTAGCTTGAATTATGTTAGTGGAGAGATCAATCCAGATGGAGTTAGTAAAAAATAAAAAGTCTACAAAGCAATATGTTTGACAGCAACTGCAGAGATGCTGAACGAAGACTCGGCATTTAAGTGCTAAATACATGCAATCATGGGGAAAAGCCTCGAAGGTGCTCTCTCCAGGGGTGTTAGCACTGCCTCTATACATCACAGCGTTAAAAAGACTTTCTAAACAATTCTCTCTAGAAGGATCACCTTTGAATCATTCTGGATTGAGCATAATGAGTCTCTGGTGTTTGAACTGGAGAGGACCTGTCTATCTCACAGAGGTGTTAGATGGGAGAGATCATAAGCAGGGAGCTGAGGCCCCTGAGCAAACAAGCCCAAAGTGTCTCAAGCTGGAAACAAGGTCAGGTTTGTGAACTCCGCTTTTAAAAGCGTTTCATGTTAATGCCTTAAACTTCAACACAGTGCAAGTACGGTGGGGGGGAAATATTTATTATTTTGCGTAAAAGCAACTGCTTATATTTTCATTTTCTGCTCACCCAGATCAGATAGTCTTCTCTCTAACTTGGCCTTCTCTCCAGTCAGATCAGGCTTCAGTCTGTCTGCATTGTCACAGAAACCACCCAATCAGTTGTGTTGAAATTTAACTTGTACAGAACACAACTAAAACACAACTAAGCATACAGTATTTCACATATCATAATTAAATGCAATGTGTTCAGCCGCATTTCAGTTGGTGTGTAAAATGGCTCCAGTCAATGATTATGGACACCAACTGACCCTAGGTTGGATAGGAATGCATAAATAGAAATGGAACAATTCTAATCGCTGCTACTGACCATCTGCCCACTCACTCACCCAGCTGGTAGAGCTTTTTCTGCAGTGTCTCTCGCTCCCTCGTCAAGTTGATGTAGTTCTGTTGAAGTTGATCTCTTTGCATGTTATTCTTGGCCAGCAACAAAATGACCACCACTAGGACGGTACAAGGCAGGCCCAGACACAGAATGTGTCCCCACTCCTGCTTCCCAACCTGGCACACCTTACTGATCCAGCTGCATTTCTGGTATTTTATTGGATTCTCGTATATATTTTCGTCTCTTTCCTCCAGGGACAATCGAAAGCTTTGTACTGACTGCATAGGTATATATCCACCGTCTGTGTCTGGAGTCTCCATGTTCGCTTGTGGTGCCTGTGCATTGGAGTAATACCACTGATCTAAAGAGTTGAGTGGGGTAATACTCTCTGTGTGTGTTATTTAATATCAGAAGGAAGTGTGTGAGTATATTGAGAAGATTTTTTTGGGCAGTCACTTGTTTTGTGATTGGATTCTGGTGCTTAGCACTTCATGGTTCTTAAGACATATCTATCCAATCAAGTGAGTGTGTTTTCAAAATGGCCATAAATGGCAACGATGTTTCTCAGCAAAAAAAAGAAGACATATTACTAAGTCTGCAACTTCTGATGGAGATTCACCACTGGTGGTCAACCTCAATCGGGTACAGTGCCTGTGAGAAGATTGCTGTTTGTGAAGAAACACACTGTTCTTCCTCTTTGCGTCTACTTGTTGCTTCACTGTCACAAACCAGAGAGAACATAGACACAATAACAATGTACACTTCTGAAATGAATCAGACGTTGGTTGTCCAATCTTTTGGTTGTGTGTGGGAGTCACTTGCATCTTGAAGTGGTGATCTTCCTGAGAGATTTATGCGGTGCAATGGGGAGTATGGGGATGCAATTGTAAACTTATATACAATTTATCATTGAAGAGTAAAGCTTATGGTGTGTGTGTGCACAATAATGAACCTGCAGCATTACAGTGGAGCAGTAGCAACCTGTGACCAGTAGAAGGAGCCCTTTCCATGGGAAACCAGAGTGACACTGAACGATGACCACAGAGAAAATGCTTCCAGAAGACCCAACTCACTGAGTGAGGAGGGATGGACAATCAAATGACATGAGAAATACTAGGACATTCATCTCTTTCATTTGAGAAAAGGAAGTAGTAAACTGTTTATGCGGCATTGTGTGATGAAGAAACAAACAGAGAGTTTTGGCCATGCTAGTGTTTTATGTATGTAACAGTGTAAAACAGTGCAGTGTACTCAAACTGACATGCTGTAGAACCCCGTATCCATGCTGTAGAACCCCGTATCTATGCTGTAGGACCCCGTAGCCATGCTGTAGGACCCCGTATCTATGCTGTAGAACCCCGTATCTATGCTGTAGGACCCCGTATCCATGCTGTAGAACCCCGTATCTGTAGACCCCCATATCCATGGAGCAGCAGCTTTACTGTCCCTGACACTTCCAACATCTTCAAGACACTGCAGACTCCTTGTACCATACACTTAAATGGATCATCCCATATGTGATTCGACCAGCACACGGAGAACAAAAGTGGGTAATGGGAAATAATGATTCAGTCCTAATCCTGTACCCATGACACTTTCCAACTGACAAACCAGATCGTAGTTAATTGTGTGTTCACATCACTACATAATCACAGTAGAGGAGCAATACACTAACAGAATGTTGTTCTGTTAAAATGATCCTCTATGTTGCTATCAGATTTCAGTGGTTTCACACTAAGACCCACTTGTCTTTACCCTCATTATTACCAGTGATGGTGATATAGATAAGATCAAGACTCAACGGGGGAAACAAGAAGAATCAAAAGTTCAACGGACTAATTTTGACTATGAACATTCTGAACATAAAAACAAAATAAATCAAAGATGTCAAAATCCGAGTAATAGATTGTTAAAATCACAGTGGGTACGTAAGACATGTCTGGGTAATACAGTTTCGTAATCATTGCCCTCTGCAGTGTGTCTTTCCCAGGTTCCTCTTTCGCCTCTGCCCATGTCAGAGCCACTGTGCTGCTTGCATGTAGATTAAATCATGTAGATACAGTATGATCAGTATGATGAAGACATGTGTGCTCATGCTTGAGGAATGAAGTGTCTGCAGATGCTTAGGGTTTTTGCAGACATACAAATACAGACACACTCTTACACAAACAAACACACGCAGACACAGACACAGACACAGACACAGACATACACCGACATATACACAAGCCCACGTGCACACACAAACACACACACACACACACACACACACACACGCACACACAAATATATAGACACATACAAGCGTGCACGCAAGCACTTGAACACACACACGCACATGCACACGCACACGCACACGCACACGCACACACACACACACATACACACACACACACACAGACACACATATGTCACCCAGCCTCAAGCACATCCACGCACACTCCCCCTCCACCACCAACCGCTCCTCATGCATTTCAGCTAACCAATCACAGGGCTCGATCCTCTTTATGCCTTATATGGGCTGTATGCTGTGAGGGGGGAGGCCTGGGTTTGAGCAGTAAAGAGCTCCGTTTGGCTTTTGTGATGCACCACCACGTCTTCTGCTCATTTCCCACAGGGACCCTCAGTGAAGTCCTATACATCTTCATCACCATCACCTCATAGGGGCTTCCTAAATGCTATAGGGAAATAGAAAGCGCTGATAGTAAATGCATATATTTTATCCATGCATATTCATATGAGACTCATGTGTGAACACCAGTGACCCTATGACACTGTAAAGTACACTAAAACCAAATATGTGCTCTGGTTGCTGATAAGCAGCCATGAAATGCATGATCACACAGAAGAGTGAGAGAAAGCATCAAGAGGAAGCTGATAAGGCCAGCACACACACACACACACACACGCACGCACAAGCACGCGCACACGCACGCACAAACAAACACACAGTGTGAGTACATTGTCGACTTTAGTGTTGACCACCATAGATCTTTTTTTATTTTGAAAAAAATGTGGAAATACAAAACAGATTGTAATGATTCTCACTGATGGCTAAATCTCTTGCTATTAACATTCTAAATGACTGCAGTTGTAGCTGTAG